>NC_051179.1:210034660-210334660 GCF_013339695.2 Rhipicephalus sanguineus
GACGCCGTCCCCGAACTGTAGTAGATGCGGTGGCAGGTAGGGCGGGTTCCCTGTCCGCCTACCTTGGCGGCTTTCCTGGATGGCGGGTCTGGAACGCTGAAGACGTACGGAGCACAGGCATGTGTCTGCCTTAAGGCTCGTTTCCGACGAACTGCGCCATTGTAATGACGAGAGAAATAGACAACGCCTGTTCGCCAGGCCGGCTGTTCTATTCTCCTCCGTTGTCCTCTTGCTACCCTAGGCGAGCATGCCTGAGGGCCGCTCTGTCCTTACACTATGTTATAGGAATAATATGTAACGAGTGTCCGTGCAGGCCTTTCGTTTTAGTGGAGGGCTGGAAACTTCAGAAACGTTTGCTCGCTTTGGAGCTCTGTGATCGCTCTGCGATAAGCTACAGGTATATATTTATTATATTACACTGATTACTGCGATTACAGAATAACATTTCCGAATAAAGTCATAATTAATGAAAATACAGCACAGAATATTGACATGAAATATATAAGCGCCTGGTATATCTACTTTTAACTCGCCTTAAGATAAATGAAGTAGCCCATAGCAAGGAACAAAAGAAGTGCAGTACTTGTCGCTAATAAAATTCTCTAAATAGCTGCCCTACATAAATAAAGCATGTTTCTTCGAAGGAAAATGTGCCAATAGAGAATGTATGCACAACGCATTATCAAATCATGAATGGTAATCTACCACTATCCCTAAGAGGAAGGTATATAACAGCTGCATCTTACCGGTACTTACCTACGGAGCAGAAACCTGGAGACTTACAAAGAGGGTCAACTTAAATTGAGGACGACGCAGCGAGCGATGGAAAGGAAAATTATAGGTGTAACCATAAGAGGAGGAAGAGAGCAGAGTGGGTAGGGAACAAACGGGGGTTAAGGAAATCATAGTGAAATCAAGAAGAATGAATGGATATGGGACGGGCACGTAGCACCTCGGGGATAACCGGTGGTCATTAGTGTAACTGACTGGATTCCAAGAGATGGCAAACGCGTGAGGGGGAGACAGAAAATTAGGTGGGTAGATGAGATAAGAAGTTGCAGGCTATACGTGGCAGCAGAAAGCACAGGACGGGTTTATTGGTGGACATGGGAGAGGCCTTTGCCCTGCAGTGGGCGTAGCAGGCTGATGATGATGATGATGACACCAAAACATTCATGACGTATTTCCGTCATGGAAATACGTCAGCAAAATGAACGCCATGAGATGGCAAAACAATTGCAGGGGCTTAGCCGGCTATGCCAGGGTATACGTAGCGTTAGCAAAGGTTCAGCTGATTATTCTGAGCTTCCAGATTGTCTAGGATTTCGCTTATTGTCATGCTTACTGCTGCTCCAATGAACACACACGGTATACGTATTATGGGCACATGCATATTTATTTTTGCCTCAACATCGGGTGCTTTATTCTTCGTACGCGGAACCGCATTGCCAGGCAAACTACTTCGGGGTCCGATGACGTAAGCTTCTCCGCTCTCTGCGCCGTTGAGCAGCATTTGCGTTCTCCTTCTCCATGGTGTACCCACTGGGAAAACGCCAGTCAGAGGCTCTATCAAGCGGCACCAGTGCATTGTCAGACGGCGACTGCACAGCGAAGGCGAATAGCTGCGCGCGCCCCAGGCTACGACGTCACCCTTCTCGAATGCGCAGAGCAGCAGCGGCGAGAGTCGGCGAGCGCCGGCGCCAGTCTGTCTGCCCGGCTACGACGTCACTTTCGCCCTCCGCCACCAGCGCGGCGAGCCGCGCGCGGCGGTTGGCGGAGGGCGCGCGTGAGATGCCGGCTCCGCACTGATCCTCGCGCGCATGCGCAGCCGGCTTCATAAGGAAACCACGTGAATCGGCTCCGGCTAGCCAAATGTAGCTAACGCTACAAAAAAGTCTGGCAGATCCCACAAACGTGGGAATCGATGAATGCGAAGCAGCCAGCAAAGAGCTGCATACATCGCCTTGTTTGCCTTTCAGGCAAATGAAGTCATTCGTGTCACGACATCGAGTTCACTGTATATCGCTCGCTTGTCATGCATTCATCCATGTACAACCGTTAATGTAGTGAAGGGTATATCTGGTATATGCAATGCATGAAATGTCGCTGATGTTCGTCACGTACTCATGTCATGGCATACCAATTTTGGTGTATATCCTGTTAACGAAACGGTCGGAAGCGCACCAAGATAGTGTCATGTAAATCGTGCAGTACATGACATGCACGTTATGGTTTGCGTGTTAGGACCTGTCACTTATGTTCGCCATACACTCACATCACGCAGTACCAGTTGTCGTGTATATCAAGCTAGGGAAATGGCGAGAGCGCATCATGAGCGTGACATGTAAATAATGCTGTACATAAAATGAATGCCATGGTTTCATGCCACCACCTGCCATTAGCGTTCATCATACAGTCGGGTCCCGTAGTACCAGTTTTGGTGCATATCAAGTAGGGAAATGCCGCGAGCGCACGATGAGTCTGGCATGCGAATCATGCGTACATGAAATGCATGTCATGATTATCATGTTACCACCTGTCATTCGTGTTTATCATACAGTCGCGTCGCGCAGTACCAATGTAGGCGTATGTCAAGCTAGTGAAACGGCTGCGAGCAGCCCATGAGCATGGCATGTAAATCATGCCCTACGCGACATGCGTGTCATGATTGTCATGTTACCACCTGTCATTTTTGTCCGTCGTACAGTCACGTCATGTTATACCGATTTTGGTGCATACGTAGCTATCGGACCGGCCGCGCGCCCACCATGAGCGTGGCATGTAAATCATGCTGCACATGAGATGCCTGTCATGATTGTCAGTTACCACCAGTGGTTGATACTCGTCGTACAGTCACATAATGCAATACCCATTTTGGGTGTTTATCAAGCTAGCGAAACGGCCGTGAGCGCAGCATGAGCTTGGCATATAAATATGTTCTACATGACTTGCATGTTGCCATTTCATATTAACACCTGTGATTTATGTTCTTGAAACAGTCAAGTCACACAATACCAAATTTGGTACATGTCAAGCTAACGAAACGGGCGCAAGCCCACCATGAGCGGGCTATGTATGTCATAGCATACATAACACGCATATCATGATTTCATGTAACCGCTTGTCATTTGTGTTCTCCATACAGAAATGCCTCGTGATAACAAATTCGGTATATATATTTATATAATTAAATGGTCGCGAGCACCCCGAGACCGTGTTATGTACATCATGCTGTGTATCACATGCGTGTCATGATTTGTACGATAGGACCTATCACTTATGTTTGTCAGACAATCTTGTCACAATGTAACGAAACGGCCGCAAGAGCATCAGGGCCGTGGCATCTAAATCATGCCTTTCATGACACGCATATCATGATTTTGATGCTATTACCTATCATTTATGTCGTCATACATTCACGTTGTGCCATAGCAATTTTGGCATACGTCCCATGAACGAAATGGCCAGGAGAGCACAAAGTCGAAGGCGGCTAGATAGATAGATCGATAGATAGATACGCCAAAGTCGCAGATGTGTTGCTAACTATTAAGAAAAAGTTCCGTTGGCAGCAGTCGAACCCACGACCTCTCGGTCCGCGACGATGGCTGGTAGGCGTTTAGCCGACGGCACCGCCAAACACATAACGGAGGCTACATGAACGCGCTTTTGTTTTTCACACTTTCCTCTCACAGTGCTCTTGGAAGGATGAATGGATACTATGAGCGTCCCCTTTTAACGGAGCGGTGACATGTGTGCCACCGGGCTCGAAAAAAACAAGCAACTTTGTTGCCTCCGCCATTAGCTCCTGCCACGCGCCGTTGCTACGACCGTCCCATTCGGCGGGTTTCCAATTGGCCGCGAGATCGAATAGAGTCAGCACCTAGTGGTGAGCGGAAGAAACCCCTCGGTGTGGATGGCTCCTTGCGTCGTCTGCTAGCCACATCGCATTCGCATGCGAGCGTACGTCTTGCATCCTCCTCAGAGGGCAGCTCATTCCGTTGTGTTAGCACCGTATCAAATGCTTGTAGGTACGCTTTTACGATATATACAAGCAATTCGTCTTCCCAGATTTGTATGCACTCGAATAAGTGAGTGCATGCACGTGTTGGTATGACGCTAGGTGCAATAATCGTACCGTCCATTCACCAAAATCACTTCAATGTGGCTCCCGCTTTGTCGGTCAAGAACACCACATAGTGCATTTCGCGTTGTCCTAAACGAAAGAAGTACTAGATGTTGAGGTGTGAATGTACGATTTCAGCGACACCGTGTTCACGCCGCCGACGGTTAATTTTCGAGTTTGATGAGGCACCTAAGGCTTTCGCCTTAAAAATAAGCAAGACAATTAATGAAAGACAGGGCTTCAGCAGGAATAGCACCAAGGCATTCCGTTGGCAGTCAAGTATTATACCACAGACCCACGGCAGTGCTGAAAGGTCTCCGGAAAAAAAAGCCTCACACAGGCGTCATGTATAACGAGGAACGATGCCATCAGATGTAACATTGCACGGCAAAAGAGTAGAATTGCACCAGGCATTACTCCATATGATTGGCGCTACGATTCGGTTGCTTGAAGCTTACCACCCACTACGAACCCACTGGTTCGAGCTCAATCATAATTTATCATCATCATCATCACCAGCCACAGAAAACAACAAGTGTGTAGGTACGTAAGTGCGCTTGTTTGTCTTAGAGACGCGCGGTGGATAATTCGTTACTCTGCAAAATTATGATGAGATATGGCGTAGTGGGTACCCTCGCAACGGTGCTTACAGTGGGCGCCCTATGAGAGTCTACAACGAGCTCTATTTCGGCCGCTCCTCGTACCAGCTCCTAACCAGCCATGCCGCCCTCACAGCATGCAAATGGGGCCGAAACTTGTGGTTCCCCATGATAACTTTGTGCTTGTTTCTCTTCTTATTCTGCTCTGGCCACTGCCAGTGTCATGCCATATGGCATTTTGTATTGCTTTGTTAAGACTGTAGGGAACTATGGGAGATTGTGAACATGACACATGCAGCACTTGCTTCGAATGGTCAAGTGAGATATAAGACTGTGTTTTATTTTCCTTTTACACTGAAGTGCGTTATATCAGGGGTATCAAAACCGCGGCCCGCGGGCCTTTCACTTGCGGTCCGCGGCTTCACACGGAATGATTTTGTGACTTTTGCTAAATAGTACTCGCATTATTTTCTCGCATATTGCAATTATTAGCGCTTTATTCGGGTAAGCTACAGAAACAGGACTGTCCTCAAGCATTTTTCATTTCGTGAGGCACCCCATGCGGTCACTGTCAGCTCAAACATCACCGTGGAACGAAAACTCTATAGGCTTAGTGCGCTTAGAGTGCCTCGATGTCCTCCTCGCCTGCCCCTCCGTAGAGAGTGGAGACATCCTTTGACTGAGTTCCTGTCGCCAAAACCGGTTTTCGTGGCACTGTCCGCCATTTTCACGCCGAGCGTTCGGGTCGAGACGTGGCTAGGGTGGCTAGAAGGGGAGGTGTGCTGAGCGCGGCGGCCAGCCATAGGAGAGGGTGGTCCTCTTTCGCGTGATCGCCGCTAGGGCACAACATAGCGCTACCGTCTGGGGCGCCGTCAGCGTTTCCGCGTGCCTGGCCGGTGTTTTGTAGTTGTGTATAGTTTGCTGCAAACTGTTGGCGTGTGCTGTTGATTCATGAGTGCTGTGTGCTGGCAGAGATGCCTTCTGTGGAAAGAAAAAAACAGGACGCCGACCAAGAAGGTGTTAAAAATATAATAAAAGACGTTTCGGCTTCAACACGGAAGCCTTGTTCCTGTGTGAAAGCCGAAACATCTTTTATTATATTTGTGACACCTTCTTGGTCGGCGTCCTGTTTTTTCTTTCTACAATGCCATTACATCCCGACCAGACGAGATTTCGTCCAATTCTCGATTTCAAACATTCCGTCTACCTCAAAGAAAAAAATTCAGCGTTGGTGCTTCGTGCCAGGGTGCGATTCCGGTTACAGATTTTGTTTGGAAAAAGTGTCCCTTTTCCGTTCACCGACTTGCCAAGAACAGTTGTTGAAGTTGACACGCACCATTCCGAGGGCTGACAAACAAAGAAATGAATGACAAAAAGTCAAAAGAAAAAAAATCACCATCCCCCACTGAAGGGAACCATATGTGGGGATGCGAAGGAGCGCATGGTAGACCTAAAGTTCCGTTCATCACGGGCATCTTGCCCGATGTTAACGCGTCCTTGCATGTGGAGCACACTATGAATTCACTGTAGGTGCTGTTGCAGATGAATACCTGATTGCCACGCAAAATACTTGGGTTTGATTCTTTCCATTCGTCGGGTCAACGCTGGCGAATTCTGATTGCAAATGTTTCGTGGCGTTTTCCACGTTACCTTGAATAGACACTCTGACCGGTGAGCTTTCCGTTGTGCTGAAGAAAATAGGTACCATGAAGATTGGTTGTCGGTCCCTTTAACCGCTCGCGTTGCATTTAAATTACCAATGTCTGTTCTCGCCGCCGCTGGGTAGATATAAAACTGTCAATCACCTGTGGCGCATACCAGTAACCCGCGGGCCGTGGTAAACGGGTATGGTGCCACACGTTTCTGGAGGAAAGGGTTTCACGACACACTCGACGGGATGTCCACGTTATTCATACCATGCCCGATAGTCGTATTCGTCAAATCCTCTTACCCTCCCATGCCAATTTTGGTCTACACAAGTTAATGAGGCGATCATGAGAGCACCCAGACATAGCGGGACGGGCGGACGGACGGACGGACGGAGGGATGGATGGATGGATGGATAGATAGATAGATAGATAGATAGATAGTAGATAGATAGATAGTAGATAGATAGATAGATAGATAGATAGATAGATAGATAGATAGATAGATAGATAGTAGATAGATAGATAGATAGGATAGATAGATAGATAGATAGATAGATAGATAGATAGATAGATAGATAGATAGAAAAGCTCAAAGTGCCAAAGGTTCGCTAAGAAATGCTTCGCATTTCATAAAGCCTTGCGTGATGTGAGACAAGCCGCCGGAAACGATCAAGTGCTTCTGTTGTACACAATAAAGTTTCTTTACCTAGTAACATGTTTGCATTTATTTATTTGGTTCTGAATTGAGCCTGAAAAGACTACCCGAACCTTGTATTACCATGTATGCCAGGGTTTAATCCTGATTGGTTGGCGTAAATCAAGTTATCTGCTTTCGCACGTAATGAGGCGCACGAATAAAATGATCAGAGCGCATTGGAGCATATTATGCCCCGCCCTCCCAGTAGTAATGCTTCAATATGGCTTTCCAAGAGGCCTGCTTGTTTTCCGTCGGAACAAAACTCTGCTCTGTACCCCGTATTTCGAAACCGCATGATACCAGCAGCGCAATACAAGCTGTGCGCAGACTAAGGAACTCAGGTAAAGTTTTATATAATTTGGTAACGCATTTCCACTGAAGCGTTCTCCCTGCCGAGAACGGAGATCGGCCACGTTCGCTGACGGCGCCCCCGTCGACAGCGCCGCCCCACGGCATTCACGCGAATGGCGGCCAACTTTTGCCGCCCGGTCATCACACCTCCCCTTCTAGCCACCCTAACGTGGCTACAACGTGGCGGTAGTCGGCAGGAATTGGATGCGGTTGTAACTACGGCGTTCTTTGAGCGCTTTCACGCGAAATGCCTGTTTGTGCAGTGGCGTAGCAAGGGAGGGGGGGGGGGGCACACCGTGCCCGTGCCGCCCCCTCCGAAAACTTTTTTCCCATGGGATAGAGAGCACAAAATGACACTCGACCCCACTTATCTGCTCAGACCCAATGTCGGATCAAGGAAGTGCCCCCCCCCCCCAAAAAAAAAAAAACATTCTGCCTACGCCACTGGCTGTGCGCCACTGTGCTCAAACCATTCGAGCAATGGTTGGCGACTGTTTTGTTTGTTCTGCAATATTTTTGTAGCACGAGGATGGCGATTGAAAGATTGTCCCTTACACATCGCGTTCGGGAGAATGTTTGTTGAGGAGAAACAGCGCGGTACGAAGTAATTTACAAGTTACGCTATCTCTTAGCTGCGAGTGTAAAGCATTCAGAAAACAAACTCCATTATAAAGCTCTGCGCGTGTCTGTACAAGTTTTAGAAAGTGTTTGGAGTCATAATTCATAATCAGCGCACGCAAAGTTGGACGTGACGTGGAAGACGACCGAAGCTGTTTTTTTTTTCGTATGCCAAGAGACTGGGACGGCATGCTGCGCGCTGTCTCCTCTAGATCTAGTTATGTGTAACCGGTTGGACCGAGAGCGTATTTTTGATGAAATCACCCCTGAAGGTTATGACTGCATACCTAAACAAGGTTCCGCGGCCGAAGTTGGCAGGATGCTCTCAGCAACACGAAGAATTCTGTGGAAAAGCTGCTAATTTCAAACTACGCGAGTCTGAGGCTGCGCGTGCAGCTGTGTCAAGTCGCGGCGAAGGGAGCTAATAGGCATGCAAGCAAGACATGTGCAGGAGTGAGCCTGCAGTGAACTTTGAAATCGTGTGTTGGTGTATTAGGCACAAATGAGGTATTTTCGTTTCTCTTTGTGAAGCATATTTTGTTTTTTTCCCACCTGTCAAGTAGAGCCGCGTAGGGATATTGCTATTTTACGTGTTGAAATTCATTAAATTGTCATTTTGCTATCCGATTATCTTTTACCTCAGGAGTTCTGCCAAATACGTGTGACAATTAAATGACAATAGATAACAAAAATATGCAATTGGATCAGAATATACAGACAACAATCACGTATTCATTGGTCATTTATTAATTGGTTGCCTTAACTGTCGACATTTCCTCACGTAACTTTATCATCATTGCTGCATACTAACTGTTTTGAACCAGCACAGCTTCGCCGCACAAGTCTTCCTGAAGAGCGGAAATGCCAAGTAATATGCTGATTCGACCTTCAGTTACCCAATAGAACTTTTTGTTGGGCTAGTTGGTACATGCTTACTGAAAAACCAAAAGGACGCGTACCATCAAGGAAAAAAGTAAGGACAGGACAGGACTTTTTTCCTTGATGGTACGCGTCTTTTTGGTTTTTCAGTTTTTTCAATTACCCATTGCTCTACACTAAAGCCAGAGCAACGCGTTATTTTACAGCCGCAGAGCAAGATCAACCGGTGTCAAACGATGCCGTTTTCGTTTTAAAGTAAATAACCTATCACTCCAACAACCGGTCGCAGGGCGTTTAAAAGCAGTTTCAGGTAGCAGCATATCATCGTGTGAAGCGGCTAACTTAATAGTGCTGTTAGACTGTAAACTATCAAAACAAATATTTAATAAACCATGATAACACATTAATACATTTCCGCAGTAATGTAGTCTACGCAAAGCCTCCGTACCGCCTGAAAACGGCTCACACGCGCGCCGTCAATGCGCCCCTAGATCGGAGCCGGCGTGAAAATGGCGGACGCCGTAGCAGACGACGCGGTTGTCTCCACTCCCTACGGAGCGGCGGGTGAGGAGGACATCGAGGCACTCAAGTGCCGCTCAGTTGGTGGCGCCACCGCTCTCCGAAAGTGCAGCGCCAATGCGGCCAAGGCGAGCGTATTGCGTCTGTTGCCTTCCCGGCGCGTAGCTTGAGGTTGGGTGCGATGAACTTCGGTGCGTTACAATGGAAAAGTGAAACGAGCCCCACTTGCTGTTTTGCGGTTACGGATCAACACCCAGCGTTCACAAATACTCAATACAAAGTAGTTTGCTTCGCGGTGGAGAATTGTACGCCGCTAATCCGTCAGTCAGTCGGATATCTTAGGAAAATGCGTTGCAGAAATGAAGAGCGCGCAGTACGACATGCGTTTAGGGGCGAGTACACTGCTTTCCTATAGTATGCATTCCAGTTTGTAAGCTTGCAATTGGAAAAATTACACATTATAACCGCCAGCCTGACGCGTTAACCTTGTCAGAAAGGCGGGCTGGTTTTGGTTGGTGTGAAAATTAATGGCGTTAAAAAAGTCACAGTTTCGCCGCAAGGGCGAAGCAATGAATGCGATAGCAAGAAATAATGCTATACGAAGTGAGGCTAACCAATTGTATACTCTCAGTTTGAACAGCGCTCCTGTTGCAAAGGCGGCCGAAGCAGCGAAGGAAACTAGCGTGCTTCAAGTGTCGAGCAGTGACACTTGATAGTTCGCGCTCATCTTTGTTTGTTCGTTTAGCAGCGTCCCTTGAGCTCGAGTGACTTTCGTACGCTCCGTAACATGAGCGCGGACGTCACGGTGAAAGCTTGAAACATTCCTCTTCTCCTCAGCACGAGAAAACCGCGCGAGCGGACAGCGGAAGGGCAAGGTTCTCCCTGCGCAAATATAAGAAGCGAGCGATCACGTCAATGACTTTTAAATGCGCCCGTCGCGCTCCTAGCGCCATCTCGCTGGTAATGAAGAAAACCGTATTATCGCCTGCCGTCTCTGAGTCGGTCCAGCGGTAAAGGGTGTGTATATAACGCTCGCCGTTAGCTACGTGGAACATCTGCGTTTCGTGGCGCAGTAGCAATAAAAAAAAAAGGCGTTTCGTGGCGTAGTGGTTAGCGCCACTCGCTGCGGAGCAAGAGGTCCCTGGTTCGATTCCGCGCTTCGGAAGCATTTTTATGAATTATTTTTCTTTGGGGCTTATATATATATATATATATATATATATATATATATATATATATATATATATATATATATACACATATACATATACGGTGCATGACGGCGGTGACGGCGACGGCAAAATCCAGCCGAGACTGTGCATATAAAAATGCTCACATGAAGTACCCGTTTTGTGTTATTCATGTTGCTCGTTTCCAAGTATCCATAAAGATGTTCTTGCACGTTGTGAACCGAAGCTCACACTTACTCAGGAATACTGGTTGGCTGATTGATTTCTTTGTGTGCAGCGTAGGGCGTGCCGATGGCTTCTGGCAAGCGCACTGCGTGTCTGTACAGGTGGGTGTCGGCGTAATTGGAGGAGGCACAACAATGAGCCTTCCAGGTACAATAAGCTTCCACATTTTCTTTTCGTGCGTCAGTAAACAGCAAGAAGAAAAAACAAGGAAAATCGGCTTATGCGCGCACAGAGGCAGGCGCTTTCAGACAGTTCTTAGGACAGAGCAAGCCGGTTCAGTCTGTACAGCACAATCGGCCTTCGCAGCGCTAGAAAACGGACACACAACACGAACGATAGAGGACGGGCGCTTCGTGTGGTCTGTTCGTCCGTTAGCGTAGGTAACATGCCTTATCAACCAACCAAATGATCGAATTCCACGTTGAGCAGTTTCCTGGCTGCGTTCTTACAGGTATCCACACACACGCACACAATATTTTGTTGAAGTAGACATTTTTTCGCCGTGTACACGTTAGTGCTCCTGAAGACTATCGTAAACCGGGCGCGGCTGTGAGGAGGGAACGGGGATTTCTCGCCGGCAGTGGCGCTGTGTGTTCGATTCGAAACAGCAGCGCACGAAGCCTACATTTTAGAACTGGCGGCCAGATTTTAGTCATTGCGGAAATCAGTATGGATATGCTTTTCGAAACCTGACGTCAGATTCCTTTCAGAAGTGGCCTGTACGCGGGATATGGGTACGACGTTATGACATTTTGTTCAAACTTTTCCTGCTCCCCCTTCGCTTTCATCATCTTCACCGTCCCGGCCCTTGTGGGACTAAATTTCGTGAGTGCGGCCCGCTAGCGTAGGTGAGTTTGAGAACCCCGAGTTTTATAGTAACTGTGACATTTAATAAAAGAGGAGCTGATGGAAATTTTTTACAGCAAAAGCTGTTATGAGATCACAACAACGGCCCTCTTTTGCGCCCTATATAGTTGTCCGCCGCCGCCGCCGGTGTCCGTAACCAATACCGCTTGAAATACGAAAAGAAAGTTACGCCATCTCCCGCTAAAGGGAATCATGTGTGGACGCGAAGCAGCGGGGAGCGAGCGTCAACGTCAGCGCTGACACTGGCGCTGACGCTTGCGCTTTTGCTGGCGCTAAGGGCTCTGATATACTCCAGCGTAACGTCGTCGAGCGCGCGCTCGCGTCTCGGCGACGTTACGTCAGCAAAAAACAGACCTCTATGGTCCGGCGTCGGCTGACCGCAGACGCGGCCGACAGGTGCTGGCGCGCTAGGGCGTCGCTCGGCGCCGAAGAGATCCTGCATCATTTCGCGCTGGTCGCGTCGGAATCGCAAGTACAGAAACCTGCTTCGCGGGCTGTTTCGTCGGTTCTCGACAGGTGGCGCGGGCGTTCTTCGCTCTACTACGCATGCGCTCCTCTAGATGCGATCGCACCGGCGCGTTGGAGCCGGCTCCACTGTAGCGGAGACCAAGGCCCGTATTCTCAAACGATCGCAAAAGGCGATAGTATCGCGTTTGGTGACGTAGAATTTGATGCGTTCAGTAAGTAAAAAAAACACATGCCTGTGACGTCATTGTTGCAACTGGCCGTTGGTAGTACGAATGTCTCACAACACAGGAGTGAGCGCACCGTACGGCGCAGAACAACCCGAGTGCGGCGTTTTCGAGCGTGTGCTGCTGCTTCTACGCAGTGGCCAGGCTTGGCCGGCTTGGCTGTGGCTACTTGAAGTATAAGACGTGTTGAAAGCATGTTGAAAGTGCTTTCAACGTTTTTTTGTTCGACTATTTAATGCACAGTATAATATTTAAAGCATGCAACCTTGCGTGAAACGTATTTTCGTTGAGAGTTTAACACGCGTACTCGGAGAGTTCAGCTGTAGGGTGCCACCGCAGCGACATCGTCTCAAAATCTCAATATGTTGCCGGCTCGCGATAAGCCACGCGAGCAACGCACGGTTCATGTTCCTGGGACGTTCAAACCACGAAAAAACAAGCGCTGGCAAAGAACGAGTGCTGATAACACCCCAAGGTAATGCTCGATGAAAGCTTCAGCGTAAAAAATGCTGCGTATATCCACCGAGGATTTCCATCTGTCCTACTGTTGGACCAGTTGAGCGGCTCAGAAGCGTCACCTTTTATTTATTTATTTATTTTTTGGCGCCAGTGCGCCTTACGCCATAAATGAAAAAAAAAAATACAACTCGGTCGCCTATGAAGTGCAGGAGCGGTCTATGATTCGCGGATGCATTTGGAACCAACGTCCATCGACACTGTCGACGAGTACAGTGTGAGGTTCTCATATTTAAAGAGTACACTATAATGTGTAAAATCCTCTCTACACCTCTCTACAGTTTGGTTAAACCCGATCACGAGCCGCTATGGCATTAAATGCCATAGCGGCCTGTGAACAAGTAATCATTGAATAAATACGAATTCGGTGTTCCAGCTCACATTGCTCACGATAGCACGTTTTGACTGCATGTATCGGCACGTGATAACTCGCATGCCGCTTCACTACTACACCCGGTATACATCCGCTCGGTAATACCTACACTGACTGCATCATGCCTTTCGCATTTCATGCGTAGAGATACATGAAGGTGCGTTCAGACATGTGTAGTATTTAGGGTCTAATAATAGTCAACCAGCGACGACGTGTTTTTTTCGTTTGTTGCTCCCACGACGCCAGCGAGCAGTGAGCGACGAAACAGCCGGCGGGCTCGCCGTACACACTTTTCCCATAGTGCATCGCGCGACCGCGGGGGGGGGGGGGGTTCTGGAATCGCTTGAAAAAGGTCTCTCTGCGCCTGGCCTAGCGTCGCCGGCTCGGCGTGACGAAACGCAACGTCCTCGCGGGCGCTCGCGTCGGACGTCGGAGTATAAAGCCTTTACTCTGACACTGGCGGCGGCGTTGACGCTGGCTCTCATTGAAGCGTTGCGCAGGAGAGAATGAGGCTCGCGCGCTCTGTCATTTCATACCGCGGAACTACCGCGCCGCCCCAGTATCCAGCTGTCGCACCACCTCCCGTGGGCGCCGCTCCGCAGAGGATTCCTAGAGGAGAGAGAGGAGGGGGGGAAGGGGAGGAGAGAGAGTAAAACGGTATGGGCGCGACGCTCCGTTGAGTAGAGGATTCGTAGATGAGAGAGAGGGGGAGAGCGTAGGAGAGGAGAGAGGGGGGGGGATGGAACGCGCATGCGCAGCGGGGGGTGGACGTCGCGAGACGCGGGAGGGTGGGACGGACAAAATTCCCGCCATAAGCTGCTTCGCATCTAAGACGAAATGAGAAAAATATCCAGAACGTAACTGGGTTCGAACCTGGGCCCTGGAGGTGGGAGCGCAGTGTTCCACCGCAGAGCCATGCCTGTGCTTAAAGTTATTTCGGAAAGACACCCTATACAGGCTTCATGTCGGAAAGGAACGACCTTAACATATGTAATACAGTGTGGTTTAAGTAAATAACAGCCAAGTGTCACACAATGTGAATTGCGTAACCAGGCGGTTGTTGAATGGTTCCAACCCATTAAAAGAGCTCAGCTGTAAAGTAGTAGTAGTAGTAGTGTCCTCTACTGCATGGCTCATACCCAATCAGGGGGATTGGCCAAGAAATTGTCTTACAAATTTTTTTTTATATTTTGACTATTGAATGCTGATGCCAATAAAAAGAATAAATAAATAAATAATAGCAATAAATATACAAAAAAAAACATGTACGCATCAATGAAAGAGTGCAATAATAGTTTTTTAAACATACAGATGAGACACTTTAATCATTGTTCCGAATAAGAATTAGAATAAAAATAATAATAAGAAGAAGCACAATAATAATGAAAATAATATCAAAACTTTTTTTTCTGTTATAATAATACTTATACAAGCGGAAATTTAAAGCCGTATTCGTTTTGTTTCATGAAGGTAGCTACACACGGCATCAAACGCATTTCTGTGGCTGAAGCCCAGAGTTGAAGCTGTAAAGCTCAGCTCAGCTTCATCGTCATCAGCCACATCATCAACAAAGTGCAAATTTCTCGCGTTAACGAAAGTAATATAGCGCTGTACGAGAGTGAAATAACGACGTCCCGTCACACAATGCGAATTACGTAACTATTAGGTCGTTTACAGGTTCACACGAATTACAAAGGGCTTATCCGTAATTCTTCATCGTCATCAGCCATCGCATGAGCAAAGTGCACATGATGCCTTGCAGAGGTGTAGCGGGTGCCTCGCTTCTCCGCATAATGATGAATAATTGGTGCTTCCCAGTTGGTGCTTCCCAACTTGACAAAATTATGATTTATGGCGGAGGGGGTACCTTGTAATGAACTTGTGTCAGTTGTCCCAAGAGAGTTTATAATGGTCTCCAGAAAGCCGCTCTTGTAGCTTTCGCTGTGGCTGTGCTGCGCTTTCCCCGCAGGCCCGGCGTTTTTTACAGCTTTGTCTCTTCTGCGTGTGAAAACGATGCATCCTGATGTGGTGCGTTGGCTGCAGCTGCCGTATGTCAATATCTGCATTTGGCTGCTGTTTTCATAGAGTACAGATGCCGCTAAAGATGAAAGTCGATAGCACGCAGCAAACGATGGAAACACGGAGTGATCATCTTGACACCATTTTTAAACGCTACAACACTAAGGCAACACAAAATAACCCACCTTCAAAAAAAATTCTGTAGTTGCTAAAGTTGCAGGCAGCGTGATGAAATTTCTTATATAAACACTAGCTTGGACAAACTGAAAATATGTACCGGAAAGCGAACGCAGAAACTCGGAAATCAAACCTACAGACATAAAATGGAAATGAGAATCTTCGACTAAAGATGAATGATGTAGCCAAGTTTATGAAAGATGTAGAAGCTGCCGTTATTATTATCTTGAAGCCTGAGAGATTGCAGAAGAATGAAGCAGAACACCTGATCTGATTTTGCTCTTTCGAAGCCATTTTGCCAGCCTAGAGCGGCTAAAATAAAGCCGGCAGTCATAGGAAAAATGCACATACACGTATATTTCTCAAAACCTAACTCGGAAGGTGAGATTGCTTTTGTGGCATGCGAAATATTTGGGTCACGAGCTGTGGCCATCAGACATCTGTGGCTTGAAATGGAAAAATCGTAATTGCTTCAAAATGTGGTCATTCCGGACACGTCCGAAGCGACGCGAGTGACTTGCTAAATCAACTGCGAGTTAAACCTGAGCATAACATAGCGGAGGGCAAAACTACTTTCAATAACAGCAGATACCCGTTGTCATGTGACATTCGCAGGGTAGTGCCTAGACAGCAGCTAGGCTTATCAATGACCTGATTTTACTTGTACGTCCGTTTGTTAAATAATAAGGCTGATGAACTACGTATTGTGAGACGGCTTGAAGTTTGCTTTTGAATTGGTCATGTCAGTTTCAGGGCTAAACGACTGCTCTTATATACCGTAATTTTATGTCGGCCATGATGGAGGGCACGTGTGCATTTTTGCTAATAGAAAATAGAATGTACATTATTACAGCAGGCTTTGTTTTGAGTCAGCCGCAATGGAAATCACGTCAGTAATAGCTAGCACTGCAGCATGCTGTTTTCTATAAGCGCTAGGCTGTCGCATCAACTGATTTTTTAATATGCTGCCTAGATTTTCCTTTTATGTGCGCGCATAAACACCGCGTCGTCAATGTCAAATCTGGTATAGATATTTTCTCTGCTTCTACCGAATCATTAATGGGGCTGTTTCATAACGAAGTTTCGGTTTTAACATAGGGGCTTGAACTATAACTAAAAAATATTTTTGAGTCCTCCATTAATAAATTGATCATTTATGTTTCGCACTCGAGAATAATGTGTTACGATATAGGTCACCAAATTGACATCTACGTGTTTTGCCAGAGGAAGGAATCAAGAATGCTCCTGTCGCTGATATACATTACATTCATTGAACTGGAAAATCTTAATAAAACACCTGTGTGATAATTAACACTCAAAATAGGTATAGAGGATTTATCGCCCAACATATTCACAATGGAATTCGCAAAACGTGGAAATTGAACTGACCCACAGTTAAAACTGGCCTGGCCAAATCCTATTCTCTGGGCCCACTCCCAAAGTTGGTGTGGGCCCGCCATAAATTAAGTTTGCCTAATTAGAAAATTAGGTGGCCCACGTCCAAAGCCTCGTCATGAAATTAAATTCGCCCATCCCCGATTCCGGCACTGCCCCAGAAAAGGAATTTAGTTCACCAACGGTTCAAAACCAACGTAGCCTACTCCGAAGAGTGACTTGGCCCACCCAGAAATTTCAGTCGCCCAGCCCCATACTTGCCTTTTACAGTGTGAAATTTTGCTTACTGTGGTTCCAAAGTGAACTCGCCTACTCCCAGCATTGCCCACCGTAATTTGGGTGATTCACCTTCAAAATTGACTTTGCCCAATTTGAGCCCGTCATGCGCTCAGTGATCACGTCATGTGACCAAGTCACTTGTCGAAGAAAGAACCCTAACTTGCAAGGCTGCATAATCAAGTAATACGTAGTGAGAAATTGTCAGGTGACATGTACGTCGATATAGTCTGGACGTCAATATAGGCAGCACGACCTGACACGCCGCAGCCTTAACGAAAGCGCTAGTCTGCGCCGTGGCTCCCCCATGTGCTCGACGCTTTCGCATTCAACGCACGTAAAAAAAGTTTCTTTGGAGCTCGAGAGAGGAAGCTTACATACACGTTTTCAGAAGTGTCACGTCCAATATGCTGTAGAACTTATCCGCAAGCTTCACACGATCTTAGTATTTACCTGTGAACTAGAAGGTTTCCTTCAGACATGGAAACAGCCAGCGCTATTACACTGAAAATATAAGAAACGGGAAATAACACATTTCGTAACCATAGGTCATTCAACGTCCTTTCTCCGTATTTTCAATGCTCTGACGACATTTTACAAATAGACGAGTTTGTATAGGTCCATGACATAAGCACCAATTCACGGTTTGGACATAGGAATTGTTGGCCGACGGAAACTCATTTCCATCATGATGAGCATTATTATAGAAATGAAAGGAAAAAAAAACGCCAGACCTTCACGCAACACGCAGGACAGTCATATCGAAAGCTCGGAAAGCGGCCTTTCTAGAGTCAGTTGTAAACTCTCGAGGCGTAGTGGGTTAGGCCTCAGCCAATTATGGCTGAGCACTAATCGGTGTGAATAGGTTGTCTTGTCTCATTATTTTGGGATGCACAGTGGCAAGGTGCCCACTACGCCATACATCATAATATTGCGAAGTAATGAAGTGCCCACTATACAATTATTCATCATTCTGCAGAGAACTGAGGTACCCGCTACACACCTGCAATGTACTATGATCACTTTGTTGATGCTGGGGCTGATGACAAGGAAGAATTGTGACTGACCTTTTGTAATGGATTGGAAGCTTTAAACCACCCACTCTTTACGCATTTCGCATTGTGTGACGACTGGTTTTTATTGTACTTTTCTACCGCGCTATATTACGTCTTGTTAACACCTGTATATGGTAGTTTTGCGTAGGAGATTCAAACACCGGCGGGGCTCTGTGGAACATCCCAAATCAAGATGTCACCTCTGCAGCTTATAAACCGATGTTCAATTGTTTTGGGACACGCCACACAGACGACAATTAACGGACCACACTAAAAGTCTCTTGACGTAACCAAGTGTTCGCGGGCAAGGTCTCTGAATATAAATTAAAGAAAGACATTTTTTTCGATGGTGGCAGCGGCATTTTACGCAGTCGATCTAGTACATCGTGGCCTGGCAGTCCCAAGTATTTTGCACGATAAAGTGGTGGCGAAAAGAGCATCGATATTAAATCTCTGTAACGTTGTTTGCGTAGTACACTGCAAATATGATTCGGAAGCCTACCTGTTAAAAAAACAGAGAAATACACTTCACGCAAAAATCCACACAGATGTGATCGTCGAGAAAAATCAGATAACACTACTGGGTCATGAACACATTGACCAGGTTTATCTGCGAAAAAGGCTCGAGCCTCGAAGATTAGGGTCAGAACTGTCCCGAGAAAAGAAGCGGGGTTCAATATGCCACACGTACAGATAGTTCATCTGTACGTGTGGCAAATTGAACGCCGCTTCTTCTTTTTTTTGCGACAGTTCTGACCCCATTGTTCGAAGCTCGAGCCTTTTCGCAGATAAACCTGGTCAATGTGTTCATGACCCAGTAGTTTCATCCGATTTTTCTCGACGACCCAGCCCGCCTGCACTAACCGGTGCGAACAGATTGTCTTGTTTCATGCATTCATTATTTTGGGAGGTACACCAGCAAACTTTCCAAAAAGACTGTGCTAACTACACATTCCGTGCGATATCTTTTGGCAGCTAGCTCTAACTATGTACCATTTGACATGTCATCTTATTGGAATGCATAGCCTGTGGAAGACGCTCATGTTGCATGTTGGCGCTGCCGGATAAGATTGCATCGCAAAAAACTGCTGCCACCACAGATCGCCGAGACACGTGACCCTTACCATTGACGGATCCTACAAAAGCATCGACACTCGGCCAACGGACTCCCTCAGGCAGCAGCGGTAGTGGATGGCGTGGGTGGATACTGTATCAATGCACGGCTGAAATTCTTAAAGGTTAGTGGAAATTGTCCGCAATATTGTATTGCACTCTTATTTTGCACTCACCACTTCCGCTGCTGCTCCTGCTGCCCTAAACGGTGTTTAAATTGTCTTCACATGTGTATAATTTCCCTCGAGCAGAAATGACTGCAAATGCGTGTTCCTTTTGTAAAAACAGCGTTTAGAGATGATGATGTCGCCACGTGATGTGTTGACTGCAGCGGTGACTTCCACATCGAGAAATGTTGCGGCATCACATCTAGTTCGTTTAAGGGGATGAAAGATGCGACTAAAAAAGTTACTTAGATGTCCTACATTGAAGGTTGCTCAAGGGAACACAGACTCAGCAGGCCATTCTGTGTACCTTGAAACTGAGCTTGCTGAAATAAACAAAAAGCTGTCGGAATTGCAAACGCTAGAAGCAATGTTAGAAAAGCTGATGAGCTTGCAAGAAACTGTGCAGAACATAGAAAGGTCAGTGCAGCATTTGTCTCATACCTTATACGATCACCTTAAGACGCTGTAAATCGCAGCACCAAGGCATCAGTGAATTACGGCCGCCGATAGAGGATGTTGAAGAGTCCACGAGATGACTGTACTTTCAAAGTTAAAAGGAGAAATAAACGCCCTAGAACAGTACAACCGCATACAGAACATGGAAATTCACGGCTTCACTCAACGAGAAGGAGAGAACCTCCTACAGAAATAAATATGATTACCGCGCAGCTTGACCTGCCGTAACTGTTTGAAAAAGATATCGACGAAAATCACCGTCTGCGTGCAAAGAGGGTAGGGACCCTGTCGTTCATGTCCGTTTTGCCACAAGAACACTAAATACTGCATGGTTCGAAAAGAAGAAAATCTCAGGAGCCAAACAGAAGGTAATAAATTCTTGATAACCTGACTTCTACGAACCAGCGTTACTATGGCTTGCGAAAAACAAGGCAAGGGAACTGAGCTATCACTTTGTTTGGAATTCAGAGAGAACTATCTTTGCGCAAGCATCCGACTGAGGAAGGAACAACAAGCGGAAAGACAGGGAGGTTAGCCACTTCTTAGATCGGCGGAATAAGCGAGCAATAAGGCTGGCCACGGAAAGCGACTTAGAAAAAAACGTCTAAGATTATAACACGCCGCCAACTTCCACAAATATGGAATCCTATCACAGTGCTGCATCTTTTAACAACTTGGTAGCGCAAAATAGCTGTTTTCATGAAAAAGGGCTTACACTGTTCCATGTGAATACGCAAAGCTTACGAAATAAGCAACTTGACATGGAGACATACCTATAGCAACTGAATTGTTGCTTTGATTTCCTAGCTTTTTTAGAGACATGGTACCGCGGCTGACCATTGGCGTCATACATTTCTCGGGTTACAAAACACATTTCACTTTATCGTCCCAGAAAGCGAGGCGTGGCGTTTCTCTGTATGCTCGCGAATTCCATGATTGCCTGAATTTACATGTCTGAAATTTACCCTAATTCAGGCATTTACATGCCTGAATTTACACTAAATCTTGCGTGAATTTACATGCGTGACCGATGATTTTGAATGCTTTGCTGTAGTTTCTCGAAACATTCTGATTGTTGCTGTCTACCGCCCACCGCAAGGTGCTCTAACAAGACTGCTTCATTATATGGACCCAGTGCTTGAGCTTGCTAACATGAAGAAATTCCATTCGATTATTGTTGGTGACTTCAATGTTGACTTACTTTAAAAAAGTAATGAAAGCATCCAACTTATGTAATCTATGTTAGCAAATAGTTGTAAAAACCTTATCGAAATTCTCTATGCGGATAACACCGAATTCAAAAACATTCATTGATTGATGTTTTACTTCTTTCATAAAAAACGAAACATGTTCCGGAGTGCTGAGCTCTCGCATAAGTGATCATTTGCCGATATTTGCTGCGTTACTATTCTGTATGCGCTTTGATAAAAATAAAAAAGTTCAAGCGTGTCATAAATAGTCGAAGTATACAGCTATTTCAAACGTTACTTTCCAATACAAATTGATGTGATGTCTATGCTGAAGGAAATCCCTCAGCATCGTATGATCTATTTGTGTCCAAAGTGAAAGAAATATACAATGTTGCACTTCCTTTCTCCCCTGTGGTCCAGCATAAAGAGCTAGAAAGCAATAGGTAACTCATGAACAATATAAACGCATTCAACACAGAGAAAATTATTCAGCCACATCTTAAAGATCACAGCCCCACAAATATTTAAAGAATTCAAAAAAGTCCGTAACAAACTCAACAGGGATCTGAAGAAAGCCAAATCTCAACTCTGCACGCGTTAGTTGGAAACATCCCTGAGTGATGGTCGTAGAATGTGGAGCATATAACGCGTGCTAATTAGGGTGCCTTGATGCCCGCGCGCTCCGCCGAGGGTGAGGACAGGCGCGTCGTCTGCTACGACGGCCGCCATTGCGAATCCCGCCGCAGCTCGGCAGCAAGCGAAACGCGCTACACAAAGCGCTTGCGGTGCGCGGATACGTCCGGAAGTAAGTGCACGCTAGTGAGCTTGCTCTTTTTCTTTTCTTTTTTGAAGCTTGGGCACCTTTTATTGCTGTTGTTGCCTAAATGTTTATTAAGGAAGCATGTAATTCATGTAAGCTGACGGCCTGTGCATGTGTTATGCGATAGAGGTAGACGTAGACTGTTATGTTGAAAACGAATCCTCTTCCTTACGCTGGAAACGAAAAACTCTAAAGCCTTACTTAATTTTCTCGTAAGCTCTGCATTCCAAATACACAAATAATCGTTTAAAGTATTTGTATACGTGTCAGCAGCAGCAGTATATGTATCTGAACACACATAATTAAGTGTTGCGAAGCTACCTAAGCGCGATTAAGGTGGCTCATTTTGCTAACTTTGCAAACAATTTACTAGTTTATTATAAATGGCATCATACATATATTGATCACAGAATAAAGGGCCGTGGGGCAGTATGGTGCGAATATCCTGCTAAAATGAAACGAAAGCTTCTTTATCATTATTATTGCTGACATTTCTTGCTCACAATCTGTAGCCGCTACTGTATCGGCACTCGAGTTGCACCTTGAGTCCTTATCAAAACGATGAATACGTTGTTCAGTAGTATGCCGTAAAACTTTGCATGCGCGCAGTATCAGTGCGTTTTTCCTCCTTCTTTTTGTATCTGCAGTTCCTTTCTCTGTATCTGCAGGTTTTCTCGCATGCCCAAATTATTGAGTGTTTCCAATACTGTTTTACACTTTGTGCGGCAGATGCATGGCGTCGTTTATTTGTCTATTTTATTAATAATAAAATCTGGGGTTTCACTTGCCAGAACCATGATATGATTATGAGGCACGCCGTAGTGGAGGGCTGCGTGAATTTTGACCAACTGGTGTTCATTAGAGCCGCTGGAATTTTTCTAGTGACTCTAGTGTTCATTAACCTGCACTGACATCGCACAGTACACAGGCCTCTAGCATTTCGCCTCCACCTAAATGCGACCGCCGCGGCCGGGATCGAACCCGTGACTTTCGGGTCAGCAGTCGAGGACGTATTTTTTAAGGCGAAAGGCTTAAATGCCTCATCAAACGCGAAATTTGACCGTCGGCGTCCCGCGTCTACGGCGTCAGCATACCACGACGTCGGGGACGAGGGATGCAAAAAATTATCGTCACGTGATGACGTCACCATATGACGTCATCACGGCTTCACAAATTTTGACGTGACGTCACATGATCACGTTATCACATGACATCGTAGCTTCGTCAAAAGGGGGCAGATCACGGAGGCAGTGCACAAACAGATGAGGTGCCTCCGATCTTGGAGGCAATGCAAAACCGCACTTTGGGCGCAAAAAACTGAGAAGAAGAAGATGGCTTTCGCTTTCGAGCCGTCTTAAGCGAACGCATAAGGGAGCCTGTGAGTTTTTATTTCATTAACTGGTTTTCCATGACGTTCTCATTGTACAACTTGACTTTGTTTCTGGTAATTTTTTACTGACATAGCGTGTCTACTGTACACAATGCTTCCCCGTCTTCTTGTTGTTTTCATGCGTTTTCTTTGTATAGACGCTTCGCGAGAACTGTTTGTATGCGCATCCCTGTATGAGCCTTCAGGGCTTACATTATTAATAAATAAATTATGCTTGCTCAAATAAATAAAATACTGAATGTGTGTGTGTGTGTGTGTGTGTGTGTGTGTGTGTGTGTGTGTGTGTGTGTGTGTGCGTGCGTGCGTGCGTGCGTGCGTGCGTGCGTGCGTGCGCGCGCGTTAATATCCAGTGTACAGGCCATTTATTTGTGTGCATTAAAGCTGCGCTGACAGAAGCAATTACACAAATAAAACGCAAGGTCGATTCACAGTGATCGTAAATGATTAAAAAAAACAGGCACTGCGTAATTATTTAAGACAGGAAGAAAATGTAACCTTGAAACACAGAAACAGGGAAGGATAAAAAACATTTAACTGCACACATACATACAAGGGCATCAGAGCAGCACAGAAGGCGTACTTGAAACACGGAAAGGAATATAAAAAACAAGAACCCGGCGTGGTTTTAGTTATGGTGCTTGACTGGTGACCCGAAGGTTGCGGGATGGAATCCCGGCCGCAGCGGCCACATTTCGATGGAGGTGAAATGACAGAGGCCCGCGTACTTAGATTTAGGTGTACGTTGAAGTACAACAGATGGTCAAAATTTCGGGAGCTTTCCACTATATACGGCGCCTCTCATAATCATATCGAGGTTCTTGGGACGTAAATTCTCACAAATAATAATTATTAGGAAAAAGAAGGATCTGATCTGCAGACAAACACGCATAATATATTCCACGATACATTTTAAATCACAAAAATAGCGAAAGCGAAAATCAAAGGCAGATACAGGACCAACCAAGTGCAGTAAAGAATGTTTGCGAAGAAAAATGCAGGATTCATGCACACATGAACCAAAGCATTTTAAGCATGTAGCTGATATCAGTGTGTCCATTTATTACGCTAGGTTAACACCGGCAGAATTTATCCTTGCATGTGCATTCGAAATACTGGCCGGAAACTTACGCTGCAAGTGCATAATGTGTTCTTCGGATGCCGCTTGTAACGTTTGATTTTTACTGTCCAAAGAAACCTCGTATCTTCTAAAACGATACAGGTCCCAGCGTTTCTGGAATGATTGGTGCACTGCGGCACGCAACACTCAGTCATGGTGACGGTAGCGATTGCATAAAACTGGAGGGAAACGAGCACCGACCTAAAAACAGCACGCGCGCCACGCACAAGTGACCGGGCGCGGGAGTCGAAATGGCGGCCACGCTGCCGCCAAGGCCGAGGAGGTGGCATCTGCCCTTTCAGAAGCTGACACCACTCTAAGCGGCGGCGCGCGCATCGAGGCACTCTAGTGCTAATAGGTTGCTCTTCGCAAAATGTGCCGTTAGAGATTGTTGTAAATTATGTTAAGTTCTGTGGTAATAATGCAGCTGATCTCTTTAATAAGTATTTCATCAATGCTAGTGATCCAAACTCTATATCTGTTCTTTCTCAAAATCAAAATTGTGAAAGTTACATTGGTAATCGTGTCAGCGAGACAATATTTCTTACGCCTGCATCTGAAAGCGAGATTTTTTCCATTAATTCCTTGAGTAATAAGTCAGCCGCTGGAGAGAATGACATCAAAGCTCAACCTATTAAAGCAATTGCCACATAATATGCGGTCCAATGAAACATATTTGCGACAGTATACTTTCCACTGGAATTTTCCCTGAAAAAATGAAGCTAGCTCGTGTTGCAGTAACCTTTAAGGGTGGGAATCATAATGACTTAAACAACTGCAGATGGTACTGCCATAATTTTCGAAAGTAGCTGAGTGTAATATATATAAGCACCTTAATAGCTTTTTTACTGGATAAGCGTAATATTTCGGATAAACAATATGGCTTTTAGAAGAATAAGTCAGCCGAAATGGCATTATTAAGAATCAGAGATACAATTATGAGTAATATTGAAGAAAAACCCACGCTTATCCACGAAGTGAATGATGATGGGTAGGCGAAGCACCGGGGATCGTTCGGTAACCGTGAATCTCCCGTGGCATTGCCAACTCGCGCATGTAAATCAGTGCCAATGCGTTTGTAGAGTTATATACAATGTGTTTTATTGGTCATAACTCGTATGTAATGTTGAGTTGCGGATTCTGTTTGCCTTCATTATTACTGCTTTGTGGTCCGTGAAATGTAGAGCCAATAGTTCTTCGATCGGATCTAGCCTGAAGTTGGCAAAGACGAGGTCGCGCGTCGCCGCGCCCTAGAACGGTCTACTTTGGGAACCATGTGCGCGCTACGACCCTCTCTGTAGACGGTTTTGCGCTTGTTATCACCTGTTAATCGATCTTCTTGTTTTCGAACAGCCTTCGAGCGGTGCGCGCCGAATACAGTCTATCTTTAAACTATATGCGCACTATGCTCGCTCTGTAGACGGTTTAGCACAGCTGTTTTGGCACGGCGCTTCGACTGTAGACTACGGTGGCTGGACGGACATTGTGAGGTCTTAAGGTGCTTCGCCTCTAAAAAAAACGTACCATTCGCATATATTTAGATTTTCGAAAGGCCTTCGATTCTGTAAAACTAGAAGTACTGCTTAACAAGCTCCAAGTATATGGCATTCGCGGTGCAGCCAAGGAACTTATGAATAGTTACCTTGATTCTCGATCGCAGTATACTTCCCTGCAAGATTACGGTTCAGAGAAAAACGTAATTATATATGGGGTACCACAGGGTTCAATCTTAGGGCCATTATTTTTTATATAAATGATATAGTAAACATTCCACTGACAGATGAAATGATAATGTACGCGGATGACACTAATGTGTTTTTACAGCGAAAGCTGTTAAGAAATCATTTCAACGGCCGTTTTTGGCGCCGTAGTTCTCCGCTGCCGCCGCCGCCGGTGTCACCGCTATCACACGAAATAAGAAAAAAATTTCCAGGATGCAACGAGGTTCGAACCTGGGCCCTCTGCGTGGGAGCCCACTGTTCTACCTCTGAGCCATGCCGGTTTTTTTTTTGCTTTATTGCCTGTTATTAGACACATACATCAAACAATAAGGACACGAAAGAACAGACAAAAGTTGTGTCAGTCCTACTGGACAGACACAAGTTCAAAATTCCTTGAGCGCTGTCAAGGGTTCTACCCTTGACAACCACTCAGGTACAAACTCCTGAGCTTTCTGGGGTTCCACAAACTTAGTCATACACTCACGAAAATACATCCGTGCGGGCCGTGCGTCTGGATCGCAATAAACCCCGCCATGCGAGCCCGCCATAAACAGTGAAGGCCAATTAGCATAATCAAGTCAAAAGGGAGTCCCTCTTCATCATTTACTGGCAGAAATCTTATACCATGTGGATCTAACGGCAAATCCTTCTTTATCGTCCAGTACTTGAAACTGCGTTGCAAAAGGACCCTATACAGGCTTCATGTAACGAAGGAACCACATTAACATATATAATGTAGTGTGGTAGAAGAGTAAAATAACAACCAGGCGTCACACAAACGCGAATTCTGTAACCGGCTTCACACAATGCGAATTGTGCAACGAGTGGGTTGTTGAATGCTTCCAACCCTTACAAAGGCTTCTGCGATAATTCTTCACCGTCATCAGCCAGAGCATCAACAAAGTGCACATAATGCCTTAGAGGTGTTTAGGGAGTACCACGGTTCTCCGCAGAATGACGAAAAATTGCATAGTGACTGCTTCCCTACTTCACAAAAATTACGATGACTTATAGCGTAGTGGATCCCTCGCAAGTCCACTTCTATTGGTTGCCAAGGAAGCCCATAAAGTTCCCATGATCCACTTCCTCAGGGTCTCAATAAATTTAATTCCTTCTCTCTCTCGCTCTCCGTTGCTCCGGTTAACTTATGATATAAAGCGTGGTGGGACAGTTAAATAACGACCGGGCGTCACACAATATGAATTACGTAACTAGTGGGTCGTTTAAAGCTTCCGACCCATTACGAAGGGCTCAGCCATAATTCTTCATCGTCATCAACCGTCGCATCAACAAAATGCACATAATACCTTACAGATGTTACCGCGCTTCCTCCGCAGAATAACGAATAATGTCGTGGTGGGTGCTTCGCAACTTCACAAAATTATGATTGTGACGTAGTGGGTACGTTGCTAATGTACTTGTATTAGTAGCCACAAGAAGGTGTATAACGGGCTCTAGAAATCCGCTCTTCCAGCTTTCGCTGTGACTGTGCTGCGCTTTCCGCGCAGGCATGGCGATTTTTCTGGTATTGACCTTCAGGAACCAGAAGCTACTAAAAGTTCTTGTAAAAGAACTTCTGCAATGGCTATATTTAAATCACCTTAACCTAAACGCGAAGGCAAAGAAATTTAGGGTTATTTTGTTCTAAGAATAAGCAAATAAGTTACGATGTAAAACGTTTTTATTGTGGATCACAACTAGAACATGTGGCGAGCCATTTCTTCCTCGGTGTTATATTTCATAAAAATTGAAGCTGTCAGAGGACATAAATAAGGCCCGAACCAAGGGGGCACGCTCTGTTGGTTCCGATGCTATGTGCCTGTCAAGCTCGTCAGACAGGCTGTGCTTTTCACTTGTACATTCGCATCTTAGCTATGGCTTATTAGTATGGGGTAACAGAAACAAAACCGATATAGAAAAACTTGCAGCCCTACAACGCGATCTGTTCGTTTGCATAATAATGAATACATAAAGTCTTCTAAACAAATTATGTGCTTACAATATCTTCCCATTAGAAACTTACAGAGCGAAGATGTTGCATTCGGCTGTTTAAAGAAGTTTCCGGCAACGTTGATACATTTTCAAACCGGTACCTCAGTCGAGACACAGGATACAGTTTGCACCACACAGCAATAGTAAGGAAAAAGCCAGACAAACTATGGTAGGCAAACCACTGAGCATAAAAGTAGGTGTTTATGCAATGTGTATCTTGGTGTTGTTGAAGTAACCAGAAATTGTCAAACAATTCATGAATTTGAACATTTAATAATGAACATGCTTGTTGCTTCGGAATTGGATGTGTTGTATAAATGTCAATATGTTTGATTACTGCATTAGTAATGGTATTATCACGAGGCTATTTAATCAATATGCACTCGTGTAGGTTCGTGAGTGAAGTGATGACCTAAACGCCATCAAAAACTGTCGAGACCGCTTGTACACACACACAAAACTAAATATATTTAGAAGATACACAGATAACAAATACACCAAAAAAATAACACTCAGCATACGCAACCCAAGCAACAGAAACAACTCCTGGCTATTTAGCTTAATGGGACAAACGCGCAAGTCATACAAAAATGTCACCGTTCTTGATGAAGGGCACGGACGTCATCGAGGAAGAACACGCGTCAGGGTCGGAGGTAGATGAGGTGGTGGCAAAGCTGTTGGCGAAGCTCGACCGTCGGCAAAGATGCAGCTGGGGGCGTCCGGTGAGTAGGGGTGAACGGCCGGACGCCCTTTCAGCGTTCGCCAGCCGCAGACTGTGGTTGACCCAGGAGACGCCGGTCTTGCCTAGCCAGCGCCAGGCGACGGGAAGCTTGGGTCTGGCCAACGCCGGCTGCTTGGAAAAAGGTGGGGTACGCGCCTAGGTGGGAGCCCGCAGCGGTCGTTGCACGAGTACTCCGTTGGCCGGCACTCCCGCGCCCTGGATACCTTCTTCACTCCGCCAGGTCCCGGCCCCGTCTCCCCGCTAGGCCTTTCAGCGTCCGTGGCTTTTTTCTCTCAATCCTCATGGAGGCTCTTCATTGGACCGAAAATCGTTCACGCTCACACGTGCTACGGTCGCGAGTAATCGTCGTCTTCTTCTTGGTTTTGTGTTTTTGTCGCGCCTTTTTCAAACGCTCACTTGCACTAAGTGTACTGAGAATTACTAGTCATTGCATTACTGATCATGTCCTTGCTGCTATTACTGCATTAGTGATTATGTTCTTGCTGTTACTATTTCATTACTGTCATTATGTTATTACTGTAATTACTGATGGTGTTTTTACTGCACAAGTGATTATGTTCTTGTTGATGGCTCTAGTGAAATTGTAACTTTCGAATCCGCTGTCTCTGCTGCCCCAGCGAGGTGAGGTCTAGTCAGGGGGTTTAAGTCCTCCTTTTGCCTTATCTCGCGGGCAAACCCTGTATGTGTAATGCCCAAATAAAGTTTACTTACTTAAAAAAACGCAGAGCCAATAATTTCCTCAACAGCTCACTTCATTAGAATGGTCACTCAGCTAAGAGACGTGTATGAGCAAATGTAAATTCAGCTAGAATGGCCTTTTGCATCGGTAGAGTGCTTATCCTTACCGACGTTTTATTGTGTAAGTGGAAAGGGGCGCTACATGATCTATTCGCTCCAGACATGATCGCGATTTCTTTACTGCTATGTGTTCGTGACTGCGTCGTGACACGTGCATAAGGGACATATCAGTTCCCTGTCTTTATTGAATTTCTTCCAAGTGTCAGGTCTGTGTTGAATAAATAAAAAAAATTACAGCATATCCACGGGTGAATGATGAAGAGCTTGGGCGAAGCTCCTGAAGCAATCATGGTCTCAGGATCGGCTTCTCGTTGAGCCCGTTTCGCAGCGGCGTCCTTGGCGCGCACCGTCTTGGGGTCCTCCTGGCTGCCGCCAAGCGAGCAGCCGCCGCTGCGCATCGTTCATGCTCCACCAACGATCCAGGAGAATGAGAGAGGCGCTCGCTCCCCGCGCATCCCCGCGCGGCAGCCAATCGGAGAGCAGCGGCACTTCTAGCGCCATCTAGTGTCGATTGACGCAAGCGCCATATTGCATACAGTTCTATTGGACCAACGCCATCTAGGAAATGAGACGAGAAATGGTGATGACGACACTGATTGTGTACAGAGCCATCTAGAATATCGTCCCTGAACTGCAGTTTGTATGTACGTCTATGAGACAGCGCCATCTGCCGTTTACGCCGGACAGAGATACTGCCGTTGACGCCGGACAACGGAGACGTGACAAGGTTAGACTAGGAGGAACTACGCCCCTAAAAACGGCGTCTCTCTGTAGTACAATACTCGGCTGCCGCGTACAGTCCCCGAGTTCAAGTGCCGTTCGATCCTGGGTATTTTTTCTCATTCTGCGCGATAGCTTCTACGAGCACCGGTGGCGGCGGATAATTACCCCACCAAAAATTGGCCGCTATTGTGATCTCATAACAGCTTTCGCTTTAAAACATCTGTGTTCGAAATTATTGTGTAACTTAAATAGTCGGCAAGGCCAGATGACCTTGACTCCGCAGCCCATAGCTCTTTTTTTTTTGCAAAATTAAGTAATGTGCCGTACCAGCACATGTAAAACAACGCGCTCTAACGGAATCAATTAAAGCAACATAGTGATAGCAAATCGTATCTCAATGTAGCATAACTGAACGTTTTCTCTTTAATATTTAGAAAAATTGAATAGTGATAGTAAGAATTCTCAACGGAGAATCGCAATAGAGAATATGGCCGTACTTTTGTAGCAGAAATACTTGACCTATGATGAATTTTTGCTGCTTGATAATTATTCGTGCTTGGAGGGAAGAAGATGAGGGGCCTACGACGACGCTCCTCATCTTCTCCCCTCCGAAGGACCCCATCACTCGCCACTCTCGGCGAGGTACAGCCCTCTCCCCTTCCTAGAGAGCCTTACTATCGCCACACCGCAAGATCGCGTGACCAAGCGGGGAACCTGCGGGGCCCGTGGGTCTGCGTGACCACCAGAAACCTTCCACGGACATGGCTAGCCCTTAAACAGCTAAAACTTGAAACCTACCCCAGGCACTTTTGAGGCACCGACTGTGTGTTACAACTGTTTCAAATGCACTTGCTAAAACCGCGGATGAAGGTTGTACGATTCAACCGCTACGTAGTCTCTTCTGTATGTTTCAATAAGGGGATCTCGCCGCCACCAAGGGAACGCGGCAGACGTCTGACATTGCCTACCAGAGAAGCGGTCCCTCTGGCGGACCATAACTACGCACTAGAACCCTGCCGAAAAGTGTGCCGTAGAGGTTGCCAAATTCTTCGTTGAGAACATTCTCCTGCGTCACGATGCTCCGGAAGTCCTTATTACCAGCAGCGGTGTGGCTTCTATGGCAGACCTAATTCAAGTGATCCACTCAGGCAAGTTACTGCAGTGCAACCGCCTACCACCGGTGGACGAATGGCCTCACCGAGCGTCTAAATAAAATAAAAGCGTCGCCGTCGTGCTGTCTATCAGGTTTTCCAGGTTTGACTACTTTGTGTTAATATGGCTACTTTTTTTATGCCGGTGGCGGCAGAAAAACATCTTGGCGGCAAAAAAACAAACAAAAAAAAACAGTGTTGTTGGAAGTGAACAGGCTTTCGAAAGCGATCCGCATCCAGGACGCTCTGCAGGCATCGATGTTAGAATTAGAGTATCCGACAAGTTGTCTGTGTTATTTCTTAGAATTAGGCACGGACTGCCACCCGTGACATTCAGCTGCTCGGACTTTGTCATCGCTCCACAAACGGTTGCAAAGCTGACTACAACATAGGTTTCAGTCCCGGCAACTGTGCTTTTGAGCACACTGATCAAGTACGTATTTTTATTGCAGACACAAGGATCGTACATCTAGTACTTTTAAGAAAAGTCGTGCATTACGCGTGAATGGAGTGTCATTTCTTCTACTGCGCAAGAAACATGATGATTGTTAAAATCAACAATTTATGCTTGGCTCTCAGTAATTATGATTTTGAAGCCTTCTTAGTCCACTTATTTACATTTCCAACAAAAAGGCACTTGCATTTGGTCATTTAACTAAAAACCTCGACGTTGTTTTCACACACGCGTGGCTACTTTTGCGGCCTTTCGATCGCGTTGGACACTTTCCGACAAACTTTTTTCCAATTCATTGGTTTTTTGTCTTTTCAACCTGAATTTTCTGCCTGTTTTTTTTTTTGCTGTCTTTTCCTGTCTTTTCAACCAAATGAAATTATTAAGTATATTTCCGCTTCACTGCACGCCAGCCTGCACGCAAGCCGGGTTTCAGCCAGCTGCACTCGGCTGAAGGTAAGATAACGGACATTTTATGATGCGAGCTGCGAAAGCAAGCAGTGCTCTTTGCGCGCATACAAAAAAAAATAATGATAAGCGTTTCCTCCACGTGCACATCGGCAAGTAAATATAGCAACATAGAGCCTGCAGTTAAATCCACGCATTTTTTTTTGGGGGGGGGGGGTAGGGGGGGGGGGCATCGGTGCTACTTTCCATCGGTGCATTGGAGCTCTTGCAACGATGTATGCGGGTGCATGGAGCATAACTCCTGTGCCACGTCAAGCCGCATTATTACTGTTTTTCTCTAAAAGTTCGTCCCCTTGTTACGACATGGTTGCGGCAGTTGTAAGGGGAACAGCCAAAAAACCACGCAGCAAGTAATTTAGCTGCTAAAAGCGAGGGCACGAGACGGCGACCATTCATTTCATCCTTTCGGCCTCCCACATATCACTCTGAGCGGGCACTTTGTTTATTCGGCTCCCTTACACCTACACCCCGGTTCTTCACCACAAGTTAAAGCTGATCAGGTAGAAATGGCTCCTTCGGCTGCTATCATGATCCTTTCCTTTGCAGCAACTATTTTCCAGACGCACTGTCAAGGTTTACCTGAGAGACAGCCGGATTTGGGCGTTTATCAAGACGAATCAAAGGTAAATAACCTCCCTTGAAAGCTCCAATAGTGAACTGAGTGCTTTCCTTCGACAGTCACTGTTCGCAGGCTTCACTGAAGCAGCCCTGCGAAAACCTAACTATTCAGCGTGATGCTCTCATTTCGGGCAGTAAGACTTCGCTGAAGCTACTGCATCCCGCATTCCTCCTTGACAAGTGCATCTAGCGTGCATTTTGTGCTAATAACAAATCACAGTAACATATAACTGCAGTGGGTTACTTTACGTATCGTCACAGCATGAAACGACGCCGCTAATAGGCTTGCGCGAAGCCTTGTACTTCAAGCAAACGAAAAACGTCCCTCATGTTGCAAAAAGAGACGTGGAACATGTAACCTTAGCCCACTACGAGTCAGTGCGGTCTCTACCGGGTTCGCGGTTCTTGCCCACGGTTCTTCACCAGAATTTCTCCGAAAACTTCGCGTCTATCAATAACGAATCAGATTGATCTTGACACGGAGGGCCAAGTTTGTTCACTGATACTAGATACATGCACAGTCGAAGCGTTTCTTTCTTTCTTGTCTGGTGGCAGACATGTCACCGCCCCGTTATAAAGGGGACGCTCATAGCATCCATCCATCCATGTAAATTTACTGTATATGGTAGCTTTCGGCAGCAGAGTTCCGCGTAGGTCTGGCAAGCAACCAAAGCTATGCAGTATTGTCGAACTCCGTTTTTGCAGGCTACATATCTACCGAGTCGCCGATTGACATGTCTGGCGTTTCGAAGACCGGCGATAAACATTGGCTGTCGATGACTAGTGTTAATTCAGTTCGCTGCAGCGGCGGCGTCGAGAAATACCCGAATTAGCTAGAGCGTCAGGAGGTTCGTCTTTGGCCTTCGCGTTGGTCGTGCTTTCTTGGACTAGCGGCGGTTGTTTCTGCCGCCAATATGCAACAGCCGCCCCTTCGCTCCCGCGCTCGCGATTCGTTTTTCGTGGTCGCGTGGTTATTCGCCCCATAAATAGTCCTGCTCACTCGCCTGCCTTGTTCCTCTCAGCAGCCGACGCAGGGCGCTTTGGAAGGTGATTGTTTTATAGCTTTAAAACAGAGCACGCGAACTTCACGGTATCCGACGCTTGATCGTTAACAAACACATCAAAACATCATAGACTGCTTGAGTGGTGCGCTTTCAGATGCAGCAACCGGCGAGATTCTGGCAAAACGCGCTTTGCTATACCGAGCGGGAAAAAAGACGCCAAGTGACGGGCCGCACAGAATACGGCGGGATAAATTCGTTCCCGCGAATGATACCCTCCTTTCTGAGGTTAACGTTGCGCTGAGTACTCGCAAATGTTGTTTCGGTTAATGTTTAGGTCCCCCCTGTACTACAGCGACGTGGTTCGCGCGGTTTTGCGGGGTATAATGCATGCACAGTAATGTTACCGGACAGCTGTTATTGAGTTCGGCGTAAAATTGACACCTTTGGCTCACAGATAACGATCAGCGCGCCATGGAAACTGACTGTTACAACATTTCCACTGCAATCACTTTCCACTGGGTTCACTTTTGATCGTTGGTCTTCATGGCGTGCATGCTATTGTTGGATCTTTTTTATACTTTTGCAGCGCGACAAGCACCAAGCTGCGAATTTCTGTGAATGTTCCTCGCATGTTCTTTTTTTCTATATAACGAGATATGTGTGGCGTACCTGTTCTTAAAAGGCCCCTAAAGAGCCTCTGAAAATACAAAGAACGAGCTTGGTATTCTCTCCTGGCGTTTCTCCTCTTTTCGGCGCACTTCGTGACGCCAGCAGGCTGATTCACGCGACGTCATTAATGTACAAACTCTGAATTGGCCATTATACGAGAGATATCAGTTGTGACTTGTCTTTTACCCTGCTTTTCCATGCAGTCGCCCGCCTGTTCTTTCTTGTCTCGCATGGCTATCGTGCGCAGTCAACTGATTTCACTTCGTTTTGTCCGTTTTCGACTGCTCAGGCGGAGATAACGGTGTGTAGCCAACCAACGCGTAGTTCTGATAAGCTCAACGCTGCGCGATGACACTGTACACGTGCTTTATGAAGAAATAAGCGGCGAGGAGGAGATATCACCTGTAAGAAGGGTAGTAAACGCGAGAAAGAAACCGCTCTCTCGTCTTTGAACTCGGAGTGGTTTAGAGGCCCTTTAAATCTCATTGAAGCCATAGTGCCGATAAGACAGGGACCACAGAAAGAGGACGGGACGTGCACTACTCACAACTTAATCTTTATTTCGGAAGATATGTAGTACTTATACAGCAATGAAAAGACAGCAACCATCACCACAAAACCCTATCACACGCGCAAGCCTGCATCATCCGGATAGGCGATTTCTTTTGCACTAAGAGCAATCGAGGGTGCACTAACACAATTTGTATCTTCTTTAGCGATCAACCAGGCTTCGACAATCTCCCGCGTCCTTATCAAAGTTCCTATATAGAAGGGTGGCGGCTTGGGCTATTGTTTGTCCTATACAGAACTACACACTCATTCAACGAAGGTCGGCAGCCGCAGTCATTACAATGCACTGATGCATGCCCGTCGCGGTAACAGTTAGCCTTCTGTTTGTGCTCTCTGAGCCTATCATTCATAGCGTCTGCTCGTCTGCCCGATATATACCTTGCCGTACGAAAATGGGAATCTATAAGCAACGCTTTGAGCACAGGCCACGAAAGGGCACTGGTGCTTCTTCTCGCATCCTCGGTGTTTCTTCTGGAAGGGGTCGGTAACCTTACAAAAGCTCATTAGTTTTTGTTGAGCTGGAAACACCACATCTACTTCCGCTTTGCTGGCTTCATTCTTAAGGTTGTGGGATAACCCACAGCAATATGGCACGGATACTGACTTCCGCCTGTCTTGATTGTGCCTACTCGAGCTTGCCGGTTCTGTCAACTTTCGCAGTGCGCAAGAGTTGCGCAATGGGCCTTGGAAAGAGCAACGTGCAACTGCTGCTATACGCCACTGTACCTTCACGTGATTACTGAGAGGTGTGAGGGGGAGGGGCCAGAGCTGGCACCGTGCCAGGGCACGGACGGAAACCGACGGTCGGACACCGCGAGTATGAGACAAAAGGCTTTCGCCTTAATAGTGGTTAGAATCATCCTTGATTGCATCATGCGCGTCTCTAGTGTGTGTTTATTAACAGACAGATTACAGGAGCTTGACAATAAATACCGACACCGGATCGCGTAAGTGCCGCGCCATTCGCATTGTCTCATCGTGTCAGTACGCGTGCGTGCGTGCACAATGCAAGTGAAAACTGCACCTATTTCATGAAAAATTAGTTGGAGAACAATGGTATGCTTCGTTCGGGGCTGCAAGAACGCACGCAATTTGTAAAACATGCGTTATTCCACCTAAGGTCAACACCGCGCCAACGCTGCTTCAACCGCACTGGACCAAGTATGGCGGCGGGCCGTACGGTCGCGGTACTTTTCCCGTTCACTGACCTTAACACGGGGAAGACGACAGTGCAGGCCACCTGCGACAGAGTGCTTGTCAGCTTCGCTGGCAGTACACATGGTTTTACGAGTTTCTCGTGTTAGCTAGCCTTGACAAGAATGGCGCCTACAAAAAACAAGAAAACTCAGGGACCGTGTTTTGCGCCAGGGTGCGATTCGGGTACAGAAAATACGCGCAAAAGACATTACTTTTCCTTGCGCCGGCAGGCAGGCAGATTCCCATATTGGGAGCGGGCCCTACCAAGGTCTGACAGAGAGCTCTACAGGAGAGTTCAGCCGTCGGCGAAGAAAAATTTCACGCAAGGTAAATGCGTTGAGCCCGTTCAAGTGCTGCAAAATATTTGCGTGCTTGTGTGAGAAGCACGGGCAAGTGGACTCATTAAATGCTTTGTGGCGCTCTTGAAGACTCGGCATTTGCTTTTAGGTAAATACATTCATCTGGACGTTTTATTTTCTTGCTCGGTGTTATTTTATTTATTCTGTTTTCATCGACTATATAGAGCTATGTACCGATGCTCCCCTTGTGTTATATCACTGGCTACGTAGCCGCAGAGCATTCTGCCTTCGGGCTGCAGACATTGCAATCAAGCCTGCATCGTGCTCATAGAAAGCACTGCGGGACAGCTGCGAAATCAGATAACTAGAGAATGGGGCCTTGTAGAGCTGCCGTACTTCTTGACACATATCACGGAAAGTAGGCTGACACATGTGTTCCGCACAGTGCGCTTGCATTAAGGTGGGGTGAAGCTTCCCTTCGTAAAAAATCCAATTTTGGGATTTTGCGATCACGTGATAGAGAATGTCTTTATCTTTTAGAAAATATATCACACTTGGGCACTTGTGCTTTCAAAAATAAATTTTCGTCCTTTGTCTTTGACACGTTGACATTGAAATGCACGTGTACCCCTACATAATTTCTGCGTTTTCTTAAAATAACATTTTTGAAGTTGTTGTATCTTTTTCTCGGAAACTATCGGGTGTAAGCAAACAAAAAACTGTAGATGTGTTATTTAGTGGCATTCAGACAGCTGAAACTAGAATTAGAAGCCTAGGCGCATTTTCCTTTTTTAGCATAAAAAACCATTATAAATGGTAATTTCCACACATTGACAAAAGTAAAAAAACATAACAAATATAGTTTTTGTTGTGCGCTCACAATTTTAGATCCACTCTGGAAAGTGGTAGTAGCTACCTTTGTGCAAAATTGCAATGCTCTACAAATAGCAGATCTTTACAAAAATGTATATGTAAATAAACTAAAAAACAAAACAAAAATAAAACATACTAAACGCAATTTGAAGCTAATTTTGAGCTCCAATGGGAAGCTGAGTCTACATTTAAATACCTTGCAAATTTTACAGCCATAGCTTTTATTACCACTTCTGTATGTCCAAACTTTGAGACTCACTATTAAACTCTCAACCGCACCTTAAAAGATTGTAGGCAGTTTGCTGCAGCCCTGTAGGCAGGATTTTGCTGTAGTTGACTGCGTCGAGCATGTAAAGAATTGAGAAAATAAGTGGTTAAATTATTTTGCATTACTAGGGTTAGTTTTCTTTTGAAGGGACTCAAACAGGCGGAAAGCGAACATAAATAAAGAAATGGGACCCATGCATGAACTCAAAGAGCACCCACGAGTGTATTGTTCAGGAATTGCTGCTAATACAATTGTCTGAAGCGACGAAAGTGCCTCACTTTCTTTACAACTTTGAGCATACTGGCTCTGTGACGCCGCGGCCACAAGTGTAATGCACATCAGCATTGAATAAAAGGCAAGGCACAAATAGGCAAGGGAACTCGCACTGTCATGGTACATTTAGTAGTACGAGTGGTCCCGATGTATCATTTGTTAGCGCGTGATAATGTTGTAAGAAACTGGCGGGAACGGGGTTTCTTTTTACTGCCTATATACGTAGATAAATCTTATGAAGATGTAGATGATTTTGCCTTAACAAACATCTAAACAGTGGTACATTCAAATAACACTTCATCGACAAATGGTTGCATAGCAAGGGTTGAATTATGCATGGCTTATTTGGGCAACTAACTGGCGAAAGGTTCGCACTAATGGCGTGATCGTTTATTGACATGAGGCTATTGTTAATTTATAGAATTGTTGTTAAATGTACACGTCGATAAAGCTCTTTCACCGATTAAACGTCGCCTACATAATTACTTTAAGAGCAAAACCAAGCTGTCGGACTCACCACAGTGCGTTCAATGTAACGTCTCAGAAGACCTGCAACACGTTCTATGTGAATGCAGGCGATACGTATCAGAAAGACGATCTCTGAAGGCGGCCTTGCACCTTCAACGGGACTCGTGTTCAGAGCTGCGCCACATTGTGGGCCCATGGCAAAGCAGCACCTGTGCTTTACGCGCCACGAAAGCGCTGCTGACTTTCTTGCCGGCCACAAGCCTGGCCGAAACTTTGTAAACAGTGTAGTCTATGTATGTGTGTGTTATCAGTGTATATATCATAATCATCACCCTGGAGCACCTGGAGTAGCATGTCAGGCGAATAGCCCGGCAAACACCTCCAGCTTTTCATTAAAACATTTCTCTCTCTCTCTCACCGACGAAAATCTAGCAACGACCGACGCAAGTGCATTGCCACAAAGAAAGTTGGTGGCGCCTCCGACTAACGCCACCGCGGCGGGATCGCGAATGGGAGCCAGTTTGGAGCCGTCTTCTTTTTTTAAGTGCGACATAGATTTGCCCTTAAGGCGTAATATTTTGTGTGTATTAGGTGTGGACCGTAAGACCGTTGTTGTGTATTAAGTGAAGGAGTGTCTTGGGCAGTCTGGTATCATGTATCCAGCTATCACAGCTGGTCGTGTCGCTGTAGCGAACGCCGGCTTACAGGAGGTGATGGGAGCGTCCCGACTGTAACCTTTGGCATTCCTATATAGGATGGCATATATCTGCTTGCATCACTGGAACAGAACGTTACGGACACGTAGCATCTAGAGGTAAATGCGACTAGTTCCACGTTCAGATGACAGACTGTGTAATTGCCGCCCCAGCCCGGAGCCTCCTAAGCACGACTTCCTCCGCCCTAGTAAGGTAAGGGGGAGGGAGCAGACGCGCGGCAGAAGGGCGCGTGTATCCTTCCGGATAACTTTTTTACGGGCTCGGAGGGAGTTGAGGGGTTGAGGTGGAAGGAGAATGGATGGAAGACCTGTATCAGGAGGATAGGGGTGCTATGCAGAATGGCCCGAGCTTCTTGGGCACACGAGTTTGCTCCGTGCTCGCATTACGGCGGTCATGACAGGAAGACAGTGCGGAGCACGCAATAGCAGCGTTGATAAAAACGGCTACAAGAACGAGCATGGCGTCACTACGCATATGCGGCATTTGCGGCGGTTTTCAAAGGAACGCCGCGTGCGAACGCGTGAGCGCCGCCACTCAGTCAACATTTTGACAGTATAGCGACGTCAGCGTGATTGTCGCGCTATCTTTTTGCCAACTGTTCATCGCGCCTCCCATGGGCGTGTTCGTGGGCGTTTGTCCTCTTTCGGGAATTCTTTAGTTCCACCTGCAGCATGGAAATTTCCACTCTCGAAGGTAACAAGGCGCTCCAGCACTCTGGTGCAGCTCGTTTCGCTTCTCTGGAATATTGCAGACAAATAAATGGACAGGTTACTGCTATACTTACATTACATGTCTGAAGATATTTCTGTAGTAACGAATCGGCAGAAACAATGTCTCCACAAACAAGTAATAATATTATTTCTCGCCGCAAATCCCAGGGGCGCTTGCTTCGTGACTGAGTGGTACATCGTGAGCGCGGTGAAGTTGAATGCGAGACATCGTAGCCACGTGATGATATGACCTTTAGTTCTTCGCGCGTGTGTGCATATCTTGCGATTAAGCTGATAGATTAATCGTGCCGCTCGCTGGCGTTGCGCCGTGACGCTGCTCCTCCCCAAGAGCAAACGCGATGGGCGGACCCGATCTTCGCCGCGGGCGTCTGTAAATCAAACGACTGACGTGCGAACTCGGGCACATTCTCGTTGATTCTGAAAAGGCCCCAGTTCACTCGGGACTGTCATAGTGCCGTTATGCCTCTCAAGTGTTTCATGCAGTGGACGGTACTCAGCAGCTTCTTCGCATATAAAATAATTTGGTCAGCTTGCACTACTTGTGCAAGGCTGGCGCCATCGGAAGAGCTTGTGGTCACCTAGCTTCTTTGAGCTTATTACGTGGCTCGTCTACTTAGCTTGGTCTGCTTCGGAGTAATGAGTTCGGTCTCAATATTCATGCTATTGATAGCTAGGCTTTAATTAACATGATGTTAATTGATGTTTTAGTTAACACCGCATTAATAATCAGATTTCATTATCAAGGTCTCATTAGCACGAGTGTACCTAATTATGCTAATTAGGTAATCATAAGTACCGTGTACTGGAAGATTTTAATTAGCTTGGTTTGAATTAGCGCGCTCCTAATATGCGTTGTGCTAATTAGCATGGCCTGTTTAGCTCGGTCTTAACTAATATGATGCTGAACAGTCCTGTCTTAATTGTTGATGTTTTAATTACCACGACATTAATAACTCAGGTTAATTCGCAAGGTCCTGAATAGTACAGATGTAATTAGCATAATCCTATTTAGCACTACGGTAATTAACACAAGCTCGGTATTATCTTTGTTTTAATTTCCCGTCCTAATTGTCGTTTAATTAGTTTGTTCTTAGCTTTACACGGTTCATTAGCATGATCTTAGTAAGACGTGGCTTATTAGCTCGGCCTTAGCATGATTTGGCTTATTCAGCTTCGTCATAGCATGTCCTGACTTAGCTAGGTATACCGCCCAGCCAATTAGCTAATCAGCCGGGCGCACGTGCTCTGAGAGACGATGAGAAGAGAACGACGAGGGCGCGCGCCGGCCGAGCAACGCGCTAGAATGTACTGGCTGACCATGGTGATTATACACGTGGCCTTGGCGATTAGCTCTAGCCGCGGTGTCGTAAGGCGCTCGGTCGGAACTAATCTCAGAGGCAAAGGTGCTGATTATTCTAAAGGATACTTAGTGCAGACATTAAACGCTTGAAAATGAATTCAAACGGCCCGCGCACTTTCTGCCACTTTTCTTGCATGGGTGCACTTCTGCACTCAGTGGAACGACAAACAAATGAAAGAAGGTGCCTCTAGTTTGACGACACCACCCAACCTTCGCGACCGCCCTTGACGTGGCGCCGCGTTCCATCGTAACCAATGAAACGGATCGCGCGCTGAGGGATGGATTTCACCTTCTCGTACTGTTAGCTCGTTCAAAAGGGGGTGTCGCCAGAGCTCGGAAAGATCCCGAGTTTCGCCAAACTCGGGCCATCCTGCATAGCACCCCAGGCCTGCTGGTCAGCAATAGTGTGAGGGTTCGCAGTATGGCCTTGGATTCAGTGTAGCCTGACGCAAGTAGCTGCATTACGATTCATGGCGTGTATCGCCTCGCAGATTTCTATCGCCTTGGAAACATTCTTGAATTCCTGAATTGCCACTAAAGAATCAGTGAAGATGTCCAGTCGTTTGATTCCAGCAGCTTAGAATGGCGTCTCGCACAGCGTCATGGATGCTTGAAGTTCTATTTCTAGCGAACTGGCTTCCCTAGATAATAACGCCGGTGACCACTTATGAAATTGTGCCTAGTACTCAGAAATGATGTTCTCCGCCGTCTTGTAGTAGCAGCATCTGCGTAGACTTTGCGTGTATCAGCGCATGATGCTTCTATGCTAGTGCGTTCTTCGGTAATAGATGTCACACCTCCAAATTCTAGCCATCTTAGGTGAGCTATATTTCATGATCATCATCATCAGCCCCATAATCAACTTGCACGCTGGCCTTGAAAATGCGTGCGGTACAAAAACTCGGGTGAGCTCTTCAGCTCCCACGATGATGATGATGGTTTCTCCATCGAGTAGCCTTAAGCGAATGCATAAGTGACCCTCTGAGATTTTATTTGGTCACTTTAGCGGAAATGTTTAAATTGAGACCTTGAAGCCGCGAGTGAAAACCTAATATCTGAACTGTCTAGACGTACAAGAATAATTTTCGGGGTTTTGCGTGCCAAAACCAAGATATGATTTGAGACACGTCGTAGTATAGAAGGCTACGGGAACCTTTCGGTCAGCAGCCGTGCGCAGTAACCACTGTTCCACCGTGGCGGACTGTACAGATATTCGCTGCGAATTGTAATAAAGGTTGCATTACCTTTGTACCTAGTAGTACTAATGTGTCATTTAATGTGTCCCCAGCGTTCTTTAGAGAAACTAAATTAAAGCGTGAGCACTTTCCACTGCACATTTTAAGATGAATGTTCCCGAATGTTTTTGACGCTTGCGACGCGCTGTCTGAACAGGTAGAAAGACGAAAAAAAAACACGTGTTACACAACAGGAGTGCGAACGTGATTTTTTTGTGCGTCTTCCTTCGTGTTCAGATAGCGCGTCACACGTATCAACTGTGCACAACCAACTAGCCCCTACTCTGGCCCTTAGTGTTTTAAAAAGTGACTTCTCAAACATCTGCTTTAATTTCGTCGTACCGTTAGGTATATCGCGATTAAATAAGTTACACTGAATTGATTAATCTTATTGGCAACCGAGAAATTGCCATCTATGTACATGCTAAACCTGCATTTTGAAGTAATAATCTGCGTCGGGTAAGGTCGAGTCACGTCGATATTTGACACGCATGTTTAAACCATGAACGAGCATACATTTTTCGCGTAGGTTTCGGAGTCTGAAACACTCATTCGCCTAATGCCGAGCATTCACCTCATATGCCCCTGAGAAAGAGGAGCGCACGCGAATGCGCCCCGCGAAGCACTTCGCCCATATCGTTCCTCCTTCCGTCTACCTGTTTAGTTGCATTTTCAATAAGCTCTTCACAACGCACTACAACCATCACAGCTTTGGTAGCACTCAATCTCGGCTTCAATATCGCTGATATCGTGGTTATTGTTCAGCAAAATAAAAAGTTAGGGGTTCCTTTTTTACTAACGAGACTTCCGTAATGAAACTACCAGCCACCGACGCAAGGCGGCGCTGATTAGCACGATGATATGAATTATTACAGAGGAAGAATGCGTCTTTAAAAATTGGCCGCGTATCTGCGTGCTTCGCTGCAAATGTCGTCTAAAGACGATAGAAGGCGCTGCGTGAGATATGGACGCCATCTGGCAATACGTCGGGAAACATGAGTGCTGTGTTGCGGGCTGCTAGTCCCGGCGCAGCAGCAGGCGAAGACCGGCGGTGACCAACGCGACCGGCGGGGACGCCAGCCAGCCCGAACACGCGGTTTGGCGCGATGCGCTGAAGCAGAAGAAACGTCCGCACTCAACGAGTACTCTCCACACACTCTTTTATTTACACGTCGCCTGCGTAAAACAGGAATGCCAGAGCGGCGCCCCATGGCATTCGTACAGTGGAATACAGAACCGAAACCGAAACACAACAACGAGCTCGTGCAACGGTTACGGAGGAAGGCAAGTTTCAGCGCAGTCGCATTTTCAGCGCAGCTTAAGAAACTAGGGTCGTTAGAATTACGTAGGTATGCATTTTCTAATAAAGGAACACACCACCTAATATTAGCTAGTGATGTTGCGCCTCAGATATGCGTGACATTTACTTTTGATCGACAACGTTCACAAGTATGAACAGCCGTACCATTCAAGATGGCTGGCCCTTGGGCAAGTGGTTCAACTTTGGCCGAGTGGCTGAATCGAGTGACGTGCCGACAAACAGAAAGGCAGACCAAAATTTCTCCGTTTAAGTATCCCAAGAAAGACTATCGTCTTTAAAATTGCAAAGGCTGCGACGCATCGCATTTACGGCACCAAGTTGATGCCGCTTTTTTTTTTATCCAGCACACGACCCACTACAATGTCACTCTTTCGCTGATTGCAGACCATCACAGACAGTTACTGGTGTATCGCGCATGTCGCTCATTTTATGCACTAATTAAGTGCAAAATCCTTGCAAAGAGCTTGATATTTGTCCGCATTACTCTCAGGGTTCTTCATTTTTTTTCCTCATTTACTGATAAACGCTATTTTACAGCCACACATTTATATTTATTGCCGCAAGTATGCGGCGGTATAGCGGCTGCCCAAATTGAATAATATTATTTTTATGTCTCCGTAGTATGTAGCACTTCGTGGCAAAGTATGTGCTCAAAAGAATTTATGTGGTATAAATCGGCGAATGTCGCTACATTTATATACAGACACTTGCGCGTATTTTCAGCGTATTTCACATACTGTATGAAATTGTATTAAAGAAAATTTGACGGCGTCACATTTTACGTTTAGCTCTTTTGGTCTGTAAAAAGGTAACTGTACCCATGACTGTCGGTGGTGATGTCGCTGTGCAGTACAAAACACACTCATATCAATTCGAGTCTTGCAGTAAAAAAAGAATGTCTGGCGTCACCGTTCTTGTTCTCTCAAGAGCGTGGAAGTTCGCTCATAAAGTGATCGATCGCGAAACGACGAACACTGGAAGGGGCATTTACTTTGGTACTGCTACGTATTACATCAGTCTCTACAGCCGCTGGAAACGCGCCGCATGAACTGTACGCCTGATATTGTTGCAACTGCACACCAAATGCAAATGACAGTTACAAAGAGACACCTAACGGGCACTGATAAAGTAAGTTTTGATAGCACTGGAACTAATAATTCAAAGGCAGCTACACTGTTGCACAATCATCATCATCATTGTCAGCCTGACTGCGTCCACTGCGGGGCAAAGGCCTCTCCCATGTTCCGCCCATCAACCCGGTCCTGTGCTTTCTGCGGCCACGTTATACCTGCAAAGTTCTTAATCTCATCTACCCACCTAACTTTTTCTCTCTCCCTCGCTCTTCTGCCTTCTCTTGGAATCCAGTCAGTTTCTATTAATGCGCAGCGGTTATCTTGCCTATGCGCTATGAGCGCTACACGCCCTGCCCATGCCCATTTCTACTTCCTGATTTCGACTAAGGTGTCCTTAACCCCCATTTGTTCCCTGACCCATTCTGCTCTTTTCTTGTAAGTTAAAGGGCAGCTGCATCTTAGCGCTACTTACCTGCGGGGAAGAAACCTGGAGACTTACAAAGAAGGTTCAAAGTTATTTCATGTTATAACCTCATGTAAGGGATATCGTGTTCACAAGGATGTCCCTTTTTTTCTGCTACCACTCTGTATATTCTATGATGACATTTGTTGCACGCATTGTTCGTTCTAGTGGTTTAACTGTTATGTTGCAATGTCTTTGCTTCTCGCGTGAACTGATATTCTGCAAGACTAGATGCGTATATGCAAAGAGCGACCGTGTAATTTTACATCTTCCCGGTGCCGCAACTGGCGCCGGAAATGGTGGTGACTGAATGCTCATCGTTGTCTTCCATGACTCGCTAAGAGAAAGTGGCTTCCGAGAATAGCTTTATTTGTGCGAGGTCTCCGACGGTATTAGGATAAACGTTCTATTAAGATAAATGTTTTTATAAGTTGTAATTGATGAAGAAAAAAAAAACGCCAGGCCTGCGCGGAAAGCGCAGCACAGTCATAGCCAAAGCTGGAAGAGCGGCATTTCTAGAGCCCGTTATAAATTTTTTGTGGCTGAATCGGTGGAAAGGCCAGCGCCTCAACCGTAAACTCAGAAAGAAGGTTGCCGAGCTAAACAAGGCTATTGAGGAACACTGTCGTATCCTGTGTAGACAACAATGGGATGAGCTTTGTAATTCCGTTGATGGTCAGCTACATAACGGAAAGACATGGCAGATTCTCCGACACCTCCTTGACAGCACAAAGACCAAAACCCATCAGAGACAATGCCTCGCCAGGCTTCTCCATACAAGTGTGCGAGAACTAGGAGAGCAAGCAGTGGTCGATGTGCTAATTCATAAGTATCTTCCATTGGGCCCAGCTGTCACACACACGGATTACAGCGGTGAAGCAAACACACCACTGGACGAAGACTTCTCCAAGGAAGAAATCCGAGCAGCACTGCACGACCTCAACGGACGCTCGGCGCCTGGGCCGGATGGTGTTACTAATAAAGCGCTTCGGAACCTTGATGAGAACTCGCTAGTAAGGCTCACGGATTACATAAATGAACGTTGGAGGGCTGGAAACATACCAGTGCAGTGGAAGACGGCCAAGACAGTCCTAATCCCCAAGCCTGGCAAAACCCCCGGTCTCGACACTCTTAGACCTATCTCCCTAACCTCATGTGTAGGGAAGGAATGGAGCACGCCGTCCTCAACCGCGTCAACAACTACCTCGAGTCTACGGAAGCATACCCGCACACCATCATAGGCTTCCGGGCACACCTGTCGACGCAGGATGCGATGCTCCAGCTCAAGCATCAGGTTCTCGATAACAGGTCTCGCAACACTAAGGCGATCTTGGGCCTAGACCTGAGAGTGCTTTTGACAATGTCAGCCATTCCGCCATTCTGAGACAAATATCCGAGCTCGACCTTGGTGAGAGGATTTATAACTATGTTAGAGATTTCCTCACTGGAAGGAAAGCCATCCTTCTAGCGGGCGATATCGCAAGCGAAGAAAAGGAGCTCGGCAGCAGAGGAACCCCGCAGGGTTCGGTAATCTCTCCAATGCTCTTCAATTTGATCATGATTAGCCTTGCCAAAAGGCTTCAAACAGTGAGCAATGTCAATCACACAATATATGCGGATGACATCACGATCTGGTCCTTTAAGGGTAGCGACGGACAGATTGAGACGGCCCTGCAGGATGCCATTGAGGTAGTCGAGGAGTGCCTGGCTGGCACCGGTCTTCGATGTTCTCCCAAAAAGTCAGAACTCTTGCTGTACCGGCCTACCCTCAAGGGCAGGCCCCCCAAGAGTTTCGTTAAAACAAGAGAAAACGAAGAGATCCAATTACAGACCAAAGACGGGGGCACCATCCCTATTGTCAATCGCATCCGAGTCCTTGGAATGATTATCGAATCCAACGGGGTGAATGGTGAAACTATAAAAAGACTCACTCACAAGACCACTAACGCCGTCAGACTTCTCAACAGGATCACAAACAGAAGAGGTGGGCTGACGGAGGACAGCCTCATCAGGCTGATCCACTCCTTTGTCATTTGTCACATCGCATATGTAGCGTCTATGCACAATTGGTATAAAGGCGAAAAGAATAAGATTAACACTATCATCCACAGGGCATACAAAGTCGCCCTCGGCCTACCGGAATCCACCAGCACTGAGAGGTTACTCCAACTGGGGATCCATAACACTTTGGACGAGATAGCGGAAGCGCAAAGAATTTCACACCTCGAAAGGCTCACCATCACCAGCACGGGAAGGCATATATTACAAGAGTTGGGCATCACATATCACCGACAGCACGGTGACAAGGCGGACATACCTAAGGGGATAAGAGAGAAGATACAAGTCACCCCGGTGCCAAGAAACATCAACCCGATTTACAACCCAGGTCGCAGAAAAGCCAGAGCTACACTTCTATTGAAAGCATACTGTACCGATAAGAACGCGCGTTTCACTGACGCCGCGTGCTATCCGACGGACGAGGGTTCGCGATCGTCGTGATCAACACAGAGAAAACAACAACGCACGCAGCTAGTGTCAAGACCCGACACCCGGAGGTAGCTGAAGAAATGGCCATTGCTCTGGCCATAACTGACGCTGACACTCAGACTGTACTCAGTGACTCGCGCACAGCTGTACGGAATTTCGCTAAGGGTAGGATTTCGATCGAAGCCCTTCGTATACTCGCGAATGCCGGCCATGTTTCTCAGGCTACCTTGATCTGGTTTCCCGCCCATATGGGCGAAGTCTGCCCGCACTTCCCCAACCTTAACGAGGCAGTGCACTCCGCCGCACGCGACGCAACAACCCGTGCGGGAGGAGCTGGCCTTGTCGAAGAGTTCGCGGACCGGGATCGACTTACGGGATACAACGAACTGACCAAGACCTTCTACTTGGCCCGGCGATGCTACCCTCCGCCTCGTGGCAATCTATGCAGAGCTCAAGCGGTTACCTGGAGACAGCTGCAAACGAACACTTACCCTAATCCACTGTTATATCACCGAATATACCCGAGATCTATAACACCAGCATCTGTAAGGTCTGCCAGACAGACACAGCTACGCTTAAGCATATGCTCTGGGAATGCGAGGCTAAAGCCAAACGTATTAATCCCGATGCTCTCTCGGCGAGGTGGGAAGCCGCTCTGCGCAGCTCCAAGCTCGCCGACCAACTCTGGGCAGTCCAGCAGGCCCGTGAAGCGGCGGAGAGGCAAGGCCTTCACGTCCCGACATGGGAGACCTGAGCCCGGGCCGTTAATCTGCCGGACAAACAATAAAGTTCTTTCAATCCATCCATACTAATACAAGTGCATTAGCAACGTACCCACTACGCCACAAATCATAATTTTTGGGAAGTTGGGAAGCACCGACCACGACATTATCCGTTATTCTGCGGAGAAGCGAGGTACAGTCTGTAAGGCATTATGTGCACTTTGTTGATGCGACGGTTCATGGGTATAAAGAATTATGGCTAAGCCCTTTGTAATGGGTTGGAAGCTTTAAACAACCCACTAGTTACGTAATTCATGTTGTGTGATGCCCGGTCGTTGTTTAACTGTCCCACCACGCTTTATAACATAAGTTAAATAGAGAAACGGAGAGCGAGAGAGAGAGAGAGTTAACTTTATTGAGAGCCTGAGGAAATGGATCATGAGAGCCTTATGGGCTTCCTTGGCAACCAATAGAAGTCCTCTTGCGAGCAACCCACTACGCTATAAATCATCATAACTTTTGTGAAATAGGGAAGCAGCCATTATGCAATTTTTCGTCATTCTGCGGAGAACCGTGGTACTCGCTAAACACCTGTAAGGCATTATGTGCACTTTATTGATGCTGTGGCTGATGACGATGAAGAATTATCGCAGAGGTCTTTGCAATGGGTTGGAAGCATTCAACAACCCACTCGTTGCGCAATTCGCATTGTGTGACGCCCGGTTACAGAATGCGCTTTTGTGTGACGCCTGGTTGTTATTTTACTTTTCGACCACACTACATTACATATGGTAATGTGGTTCCTTCCCGACATGAAGCCTGTATAGGGTCTTTTTGCAACGCAGTTTCAAGCACCGGCATGGCTCCGAGGTAGAGCACCGGGCTCCCACGCAGAGGGCCCAGGTTTGAACCTCGTTCTATATATCGTGCGATAGCGATTACGGACAACGGCGGTGGCGGCGGCGGACAACTACGGCGCCAAAACGGCCGTTGAAATGATCTCATAACAGCTTTCGCTCTAAAACGTATAGATAACTGTTTCTTGTATCATAGCTGCCGTTAAAACGTACACTTTCATTGCACGTCCAACTATAATAAAGAAAGCTGCTTCTTATGCAGCAAAAAATGTGTCAACATTGCACAAACTGTACAGACGAAGACAAGGATGTAGTTTAACGAAGTACAATCGCATTTTCTCTACATACGCTCTTATTTCTTCAACAGTGCTTCCCATTCCAAGGAACCTTGTACCAGATCTACAGAAACTTTGAAGAGGACAAGTATTTCGGGGGCAAAGCGAAATGCGTTCGTAGCAGTCAATCCGGCGACACTAAAGACAGCGCCATTCCAGTCTCGTTCGAGTTGGGAGAAGGCGAACAGATGTACGTGAGGCTTCTTCATCTCTATTTGTGCAGCTCGTTTGGTTCGGCACTGGAAAAGTGAATATCTTCGTCACAGTTCTGTAGTTTCTGCGTGTTAGACTATCCAGAAAGACTGCGAACGTTCAGTGAACTTCATCGTTAGTTAAAAAGTATATATGTTGGCAAGCCCATAGCCAGGAATTTTTTAAGGGGGGGGGGTGGTCCCTTGCTGAAAACCTTGACTATTTGAGAAAAATACCTATTTTTTTATTTCTTTTTGGTAAAAACACCTACTTCACCAAAATCTCGGGCGGGGGGGTGGGGTCTAGGGTTGCCCCTCCCCCCTGGTTACGGGCCTGCATATATGTTAGTCATTATTATCCTTAAATAAGTGTTCTTGAGTACGTTTTCGCGCTGTTGTGCGTCCACGAAGTGAAGATGTACTCGCGTATGCGACCTATCTACGACTTTGAAATATACAAGCTGATTTTAACACAGAAACTTTTTAAGCACCTAACAGCGAAATAAGTACGTTGTGCAACCTAGAAAGCTTTCATTTGGGACTGCAATGTATCCTACAGCACTCAAGTGAGCGCACATACCTGTCTGGCTGTAATGTCCACACTAATTGTTTTGGTGTTACGTCCTTTGTTGCGGCGTCAATTACCCTAAGCCACAGCACGTGCTCCAGTATATATGGCTGCGTTCTTTTTCCGTAATTTGTTGAAGTTGCAAGTTCCATGTTGCTCGAGCTTCGCATGCATGCTTTTAAATTCGGTTTAACTTTCGGGCATCAGATTCTGTAGACATACGTTCAATATATCCTCTTATAACAACTAACACAAACACAAGCTTTCACCCAGCGCCAAGTTCTGTCTTTTATCTCAATGTCTCTTGTCAGCAATGCCGCGACTCATTGCATCCAACGTGTGCATCCACCACAATGAATAATTACAGCAGCAGCGCCGGACATCTTGTTCGGATGGGTCAAGCAACGTTAGTGCGAATGGCGCGTCTCTTCTAGCAACAATTTTACGGCCAATTTGGCCTGGTCGGCACGCTGCGTGTGACAGCCAGCTGCGCCGATATGTCGGCACTACGAACAAGGATCCGTGAGAAAAGTCTGTTCAGCAAAATCGCAATGTAGACCTGTTTTGGATGAGTATCGCGTACCTAATATTAGCTTATTTACAAATTTGTGTCACAGGAAGCCAGTGAACGACAATTTTGTTCGTATTAATTAAATTCGGCAACGAACCTTAGTGATATATCCTGCTTTGAAGCTCGTTACGGTACGTGCACTGCGCCACCCACTTAAACATTTTGCTTCAGAATTACTAGTTCGCCGGTAATATTGTCTGCGAAAAGATTAGAAAACTGCCCGGCATGCCATTGTTAACATATAAGCTTCCTGCAATGTCGGGCCTGTTAGACATATTTTGTGGGTTTCTATACACTATGAAGTGGCCGTCGGCCGCTTACTTGAGACGCGTAGACTTGCCCTCCCCTGCAGTTAATAATCGTATCAAACAAGTGATTTAACACTGTCATGCTATGTGCATTTTATAGCGTGTATTTCTCATTGCAGTGAAACGACTTTCCGACTTATGTCATCACCTGGTTATGATTCCTCAAATGTCCTAAACGTCACGCCTGAAGACAGTAAGTCATTCACTTAGAACTACGATGTGGGCGAGTTGGTTTGCGTACATTTTACACAATATGCAGCTCAAGCACGTACGCACTCAGATCAGATCAAAGAACTCTATTAAGTGCCTTACGAATTGGGGGGATGGGCCTGAACCCCGCCTAGGCTTCGTCGCCAAGGGCTGCTGGCCCTTCGCGGCTTCCTCGGCTAGCTGAAAGATAGGTAACACAGCAAAGGAAGGAAGGTAGACAGGGACGCACACGAGCGTTGTGAATGTTGTGTAAAATGTACTTCACGTAGCCATTGTAGCAACTGTGTTGTCAAACTGGACATCACTTATTTATGCATAGTGTCAGTATTGACCACGAGTAGAACTCGTAGGGCAAAAATCAGCAACTGGATAATAGTCACCCCATTCTGTCACTGAAGAGATGCAGTTCTTAATATAAAGTATAGTAGCAACGAATTCTGCCGTGAGTACCAACCAGAAAGGCAAGGACCAAGGCACGATAAATTCGGCATGCAGAAGAAAAAAAAAATCACAGCATATCCACGGAGTGAATGATGATGAGTGGGCGAAGCTGCGGAGGTTCATCGGTAAACCGTGAATCTTCCGTGAATTCTGCCCAGTACATCATCACCGACGTGAGATTGGGCGCGTTTATACTAAAGGTTCGATGAGTTATGACGACTTGCAGCTCACTTTAATTTTACATGTACGCTGTGAATTTTCATTGTTTAGATAACCATTGCTTTAGGAAAATCTGGCGTCTTTCGTTAAGCAGCTGGCGTCTCTTCGTCTTGCTTTAGAAACATATGGCGTTCTTTCGTTCTGCTTTAACAAAACATCTGGCGTTATTCGTTGGTTTATTTCATCGATCAACGGCGTTTTGAACAAAATTTTTATTGTTTAATCACGCACAGGAGATATCTCACCAGGCACTACCTTGGAAGTAAACAATGGGTGCTAATGGGAATGAGAGAAAGAAGAAGTCGGCTTTTAGCTAACACTTACACTTCTACTTCTACTAACGTTTCCTACTGGAACATGCCAATGGCTGCTAATGGGAATGAGAGACAGAAGAATTCGGCTTTTAGTTAACGCGCACGCTGCGAATTTTTTATAGTTCAACAACGCACAGGAAAAATCTCCCACCGGCACCACCTTGGAGGTCAAAGCGCAAGACTTGTTACGGACTACGACTACTACTACTAGTACTACTACGACGACGACGACTACGAGGGACGAACGGGTGCCGCCTTAAAGAGCTTCGCCCCTAAAACAAGACGCAGGTTGCTCATTTGGAGCATGCGAAAACGAAGGACAGATGTAGAACAATAAAATTAAGTTATAGATACGACACTAACAATAATTACCTGGCAACAAAATCGCGTGCAAACTGTATTTGGGTGTGACGACTAGTAGATCCTCCTCAAGCAGCATTCAGATATGGTCTAAAGAAGTGAAAACATGCGGCGCATTTGCGGTGTCTTGATTTCTATGGCTCTTTAGCTTGTCGTACTTGTTGACCAAAGTTTATCTGCCTGTTCACAGGGGTATCGCACAAACTAAATGGCAAACGACGGTCAGCTCTTTGCGGCGCACGTGTTTTCGCTCATGCGCACGTAAGAACTGTGGAGTACCCGGAGGTTTAAATGTATGGTGCGAGTAAGTCGCTTATGGCGCTGGATTGCTGCTCCAGGGCCGGTGGTTGCAGGGACCGTCTATTGTCCCCTTCGCTTCTGTTAGCGAACTATGCCGACTCAAGAAAGTTGTTCTGCTCTTACTGGCGCCCCCAGTGCGCAGGACGTAGAGAGTTGAAAAGTAGAAAAACAGGGAGGCTAATACTACTGCGAATTTAATGTCTGGCCTTCCTCGAGTAAACGAATGGAAATGTGCCACCATTGTCGGCACGCTGTCATGATTCCGCTTTAAGCACTTAAAGATGTTCTCACGATGCGGTCATTTCCTCGCGCACTTTGGATTGACTTGCCGAAATTTATTTTGGCCTCCCTGCCGTTGTCGCCTTCATGTCACAGCGTCATCGCCACACTTTCATGCTATCTGCTACTTGGTAGCAATAATTTTGCCGCTATTAACAAAACTTATTATCAGCGTCACCAACACCGCATAAAACTACTGCATTTTCGTTCATTTGATTTACCCGCCTATATCTGGTTGAGCTGCTCGATACCTACAGTTTGTAGGGTTTTGCAGCTGCAGCCAGCCCTGAACCCTTTAGGGATGAGGCCGAGACCCAAAGAGACACGTCTTTACTAGTGCAAGCCTCGGCCGCAACTGCCCGCTGCCAGCAGCTGCCGCGTGACACGAGTGCACATGCGATCGTCGTTGTCTTCCACGCGCGCACAGTTATGGGATTCTAGAAATCGTACATTACCTCCCCTGTCCTTCATGGCCACTTAAGAGGGCCCCACGTCGCTTCATAGAAACCAAGTGAATTTTAACGGGAAGGCTTGTGCTAGTTGGTATCCATTGCACAAGATATTGACAGCGTGAAAAGAAAATAAGCGAAGGACGACGCGAGGGGACAGAGACAAGCACTGTACGTCCAAATAAAAATTCCTTTTGAAAAACACTGTGATAAGTACAGACACATAAGTAAAACTGCGCTGCTGCGCACCTGCGAAAAATAACAAACAGTCGCGAACTAAAATGAGACACTATCCCGGAGATATATGTGCAGAAAACAGGTAATCGTGTTCTTTGGGCGAGAGGCTGTGAGAAGGCATGCTTACATAAACGCTCACCTAGTCGAACCATCTCGGCCACCTGAACAATCTCTCTCGTCAGCTGATTTGCGCTCCTGAAAAGAAGTGCACATTTATTATAAACGGGGACACACCCACACCGCTCAAAATGTACCCTTAAATACTAGGTACTGCCAGTCTGCACATTCCAAAGGTGATCGTGCAGTCGCACATTGACGCACCTTGACGTCGGCCCGGCATGCGTGATTATACGCAGGTTAAAGGAATAATATACACTACACCACCTGGTTAACACAATGTACATACAACTTCTTGTATTTGATCATGCTCCACACCGCTTTAAGCAAATCGGGGTGAACGCCGATGTGATTTTTGTTTTTTCTGCGGTCCGGGAATTGCATAGCCTGTATAAGCAAGCATCTCCCGGTTACAGTAAAATAGGCGAATGCTGGATTGAGAAACTTGCGCGTATAACGTGGCCGCAGCAAGCACAGGATCGGGTTGATTGGAGGATCATGTGATAGGCTTTTGCCCTGCAGTGGGCATAGTCCGGATGATGATGATGAGAATTTAGGACAGTTGGTGACCGCGGAGCCGAACCATGAGACTGAAGTAACCAGAAGAATAGGAATTGGGTTGAGCACGTTTGGCAGGCATTCTCGAGTCATGAATGGTAGCCCTCAAGAGAAAACTATATAACAGCTGCATCTTACCGGTACTTACTTACGGAGAAGAAACCTGGAGGTTCAGGAAGAGGACTCAACTTAAATTGAGGACGACGCAGCGAGCCATGGAAAGGAAATTGATAGGTGTAACCTTAAGGGACAGGAAGAGATCAGAGTGGGTCAGGGAACAAACGGGTGTTAAAGACATCCTGGTCGAAATCAACAAGAAATGGGCATGGGCGCAGCATCTTACGCGTAGGCAAGATAACCGCTGGCTACTAAGAATACCAGACTGGATTCCAAGACAAGGCAAGTGCGCGAGGGGGAGGCCGAAAATTAGTTGGGCAGATGAGGTAGACGTTTATTTCACTCTGACATAAAATGTTTTTTTTGGTACCAATCAATCAATCAATCAATCAATCAATCAATCAATCAATCAATCAATCAATCAATCAATCAATCAATCTGATTTTTATTTACAAATCAAAGAAAGCATTTCAAGATGTCTGCACCGTTAGCCTACATTGGCTAGTGAGCGGGGCTTATCGGAGTACATAAAAGCAGATTAGCAGAGCAGATATAACAATAAAGAAGTATATACACACCTATTTATACATATAGCTATTCTCGTATGCTCATACCTACATATATACGCAAGTGCATGCACATAATCGCATTTTCACAACAAGTATAACAAGTAAATTGGTACAAAGCATTGACTAGTGCAGGAGAAAGAGAAAAAAAAGCCTATTTACATGTCTTGATGCTGTAAGCAAAATAATTTCACATTGTGCTTAAAGTTTCTTGCCACCTTAACTGCTAAGGGTAGTAGGTTTCAAATTTCTGTCCCGTGAAATTCCGATAAGGGTTTTCCATACAAGTATAGCTTGTAGGTAAATTAAAATTGCCATTCCATGCGTGCCTAGTGTTTCGCGATGGTATTGTAAATACAGTGGAGGAGAGGGCAAAGCTAGTGCCTATAATTTTCGTGAAGAAAAAGGGCTACCCTAAAGGGCTGAACAAAAAAGGCCTTACGTGTTCCTTCAAGCATCTTCTAGACGCTTCACCTGCTTTTTCGTGGGCTTTTTCTCGTTGTTGTCGCGCTGACGCCGATATTAGGGATCAGCAAATCAGCGCTGTAACCTCCATGTAAGAACGCCTACGTATGAGCTTCGACAGTCTAAAACCTTCAGTGAAACAAGGATCGATAGTCGGGCGAGTTGGTGCGTGACTGTAGATGAAAAAAAAACAGTAAGGAAGAACGGCCTTCATTATGCGATGTTTCAGCCATGAATCTGCACGTTGACACATATTTCCAGTGTCCTTTCTGTCGGTGACCGTACGGCCACTGGGCATACCTCAACGCAGAAGACTCACAGGGTCCCTTATGCATTCACCTAAGGCAACTGCAAGATGAAAGCCATCTTCTTTTTCTTCTTCTCAGGTTATGTATTGACCCTGCCCCGCCACCCTCCGAAAGATTTCTGTACCTATCGTGGTTTGCCACTGCCTTCAGAGCCAGAGACGCCTTACCTGGTTTAGCAGTGCCTCCGTGATCTGCCAAGCATTGACCAAGCTACGATTTCAAATTATGATGTCCTCATGAGACGTCACATGGCTTCACTGTAGTTTCATGGTGACGTCATAGTGACGTCACATATTTTGGTGATTTGTGACGTGAAGATGACGTCATACAGTGACGTCATCGCGAGATGATGATCTTTTGACTCAGTGTTGACCCCGCCGAAGGGGGACGCCGACGCGGGACGCCGGTCAACTTTCGCGTTTGATGAGGCATCTAAGGCTTTCGTCTTAATAACGTTAATGACTTTCAAGCGCGGCGTCTTATTCAATGACTCTCCCCGGTTGTTCTGTTGAAGTACGAAAGCGCCTCAATAGGTTCCTAAGTCGACCACAGCTATCGGGCCAAGATCACGTGCTGGGGCGTTTATGCCATGCTTCAAGTAAGGAGGCCTCGAAATGTTGAGTAAGAGACGGGTACTTCTTTTTCTATTAAGAGCAATGCGTCTAGTGCAAAAGCTTGATGGATGAGGCCGCCCACAGCAGGACAGCCTTGCTTGTTCCTTAGAGTTGATATGAATTCAATGGGACCGAATTGAGGCTGTGCAACGCGCCTGCCCCTTTTCACACATAGTTACAAAGATGCTCTGAAGCTGAAAAATATTAGAAGCGCCTTAGTGCCTGTACTGTCTCGATGACATTGGAATTTTTCACGAGATTTGGGACGCATCTCCTACAAAACCAAAATATTGCCGTCGAGTACCTGAGTTTGCGCAGTCTACAAACATACACGAAATATTGTTTCGGCGATCTAAAACTCCTTAATGTGCTGCAGAAGAACGTGTTGTTGGGCAAGTTGGTGCTTGCTAAGGCACATAATGCAGCGCTAAAACACAGTCACTAAGAAGATGAAAAAATTCGTAAACAGGGGGTGGGTGCTGGAGGCCGGATTTTTGCACGGGTTTTTTCATCGCAAGCTTCCATCTTCCACTTCCTGCCGTTTTTTGAATCACTAAGAAGAGGAACACAAGACGACGGGACAGGTGCTGTCCCGTCATCTTGTCTTTCTCTTCTCAGTGATTGTGTTTTAGCGCTGCGTTATGCCTCCTTAATGTGATTCCGTCGTCTTTTGCCGTCCTCCCGAATTCACCGAAACTTCGTGCCATCGCTGTGTTTTCCGCGCCGAAGACATACGACAAACTAGATGCACTGTCGGGCACTTGCTTGCATTTTCGTCGTTTGATCCGCAATTCGTCTCCATCAAAAAAACCTTTGATATATTTCCGCAGTAACCGCGACCATTCGGCACAGGGCGATGTATTCAACGCACTGCGCCGGCTCTCCATGTCACATCTGATATTCTGTGCCATTTGGTGGGAATTTTTGATAAGGTGGCACCGGCGGAAGTTTAAAAGCGCGCTAACGATGCAGGGGCCTAGGCTGAAATTTTTTTCGGGCGGGGGGGCACCACCTTCATCTGAAGTGGGGGCCGGAAAGGCAGATGTGGTCGAGTGATATTTCGTGCTCTATGTGCCATGACAAAAAAAAAGCCAAGGGGGGCACGGGCCCAGTGTGCCCCCCCCCCCCCCCTTGGCTACACCACTGTAAGGATGTCAGTCTTGGCGTTGTGCGCACCCAGCGTAAACTTGTGTGTGGTAAATACTACGGCGATTCAAGGAAACGCGAACAATACGTATTCTACAGTCTCTGCTGTTTTTTCCATTTGATTTCAAGCGGTTGCAGCCTGGATGGTAATAACAAGCCAATAGAGTCATTCATAATATCATCAATAACCACTCTAGCATCTGTTTATTGTCGCAAAGGTCAGAGAGCGATGAAAACAACCACTCGCTCTGTTCGCGTTTCTTTAAATCCGCCCTGTGCGTCCGTCCTTGCGCCAGCAGTGGGCTCGTCAAAGTAGAAGATAACTCTGTAGACACGGAAAAGTGTCTACCCATGGGGAACTTCTGTACTCACCTTGACAGACGCTCTTTCAAAGCTGACGAAAACTGCCATAAGTTATTTCGTCTCGTCTCCTTCATAAATCGATCCGATAGGCTTACCTTTCGAACACTCCGGTGCTAAATGTGCGATGTTTGCCGCATTCACGAGGTTTATACTACACCAGAGTTAGCTCCCTCGGCGTACTCTTCGCAATAGTCTTTTGGTTTTCACACCTAAAACACAACAATATATCGAAGCTTTGTCGATTCTAAAAAAAAATACATGCTTTGCGGTTGTCCTCGGTATTGGTAAACTTCGGCATTAGAATTGTAAAATTCATAGAAAAAACAAATTCAATGTCAAAGCGGGAGCCGGCAGATGGAAACACAAAGTGCACATCGATTAAATGATCAGGAGAAGGTGCCTGAGATAGGTTGGCCGACGTTTCATGTGGGTTAGCTGCTGGCGTCACGTCGTCAACAGCTAACCCACATAACACGTCGGCGAGACTGTCTGAGGCGACTTCTCCTAGTCCTTCATCAACTCCACATAGAAGAAGCAAAGCATACTCGTTTGCTATATGAAGTCCTGGCGCTCGCACGAATTTCGAAGAATCTGTAAGGACAGTGAAGTTAATTGCATCATCGCTTTAGATTATGATTGACCTAGGCATGGAGCGAACAAGAAGGTACTAATATTTGCGAACTTTCAAAACACCATCCACGTTTCAGATCCGAATGATGCGTTCAACCTGACAGTTGCATTTGTAGACTGCAAGCAGTGTAAAGTGCTTCGCCATAGCTACATTGCCAATGGTAAGTGAGCTCAATATTTCATTAGCTGTTCTAAACCTGTTAACAGCAGCAGCGTCGAATGTAGTGCCACGGTATTAGGCACATCACACTACAATAATGGCGTCCCAGGTAACCATTCTTGTTAAATCACGTCAAATGTGTCAATTAGAGCTCACGTAGAGCAGTCTTCGACCTTCTGGTTCTGCCTATTGTTATCTTTTATTTTTTTTTATACGCATACTTTACAACGGATGGACGTTCTTGCAGATGTTTTACCCCGGATTCTTCTGGAGCAGGGATCAGCAACCTGCGGCCGCATGCGGCCCAGGCGGCAGTATTATGCGGCCTCCCTCTCGACGTCAGAACACCCACCCACTTGCCCTTGTCAGTTCCTGCTTGAAAGCCAACATGGCAGTTTTGATTTCAAATGGGTTTAGACAGGAACAAAGAACGATTGCTTCCAGTTGGGATCGTCCCCATCTTCACGCGTAGCCCGATAACGTCTTCACTTTCTTTGCAGGGGTCCAGATAAGGGGGAAGAAAAACATTGTGAAAATACTAGGCCAGGGAAGGACTTTCATCCCAAAATCGCCAAGTTGATGTCAAGGGTTACTCCTCCCCGCCCTCCAACACCCCTCTCCCACCCCCACACAAACACCGACTCAATGGGCGACTGTCCTCGTCGTACGCGAGTGAGAGCGACGGTGAATGAAAGTCGCATTGAAAGTATTTGTTATTTTTGCTTGTAACCTTTGTTTGCAAATTGCAGCCTTGTAACATGCGTGCTCAGAGTAAACATAATTTTTATTCCAGTTTTGTACGTTATTATCATTTCGCCGAATTTTTATCTTTGCTTGCAAAGCCCCGCTATTTGCCGTGTGGCCCCCGCCGTGTAGGCTTTATGAAACTCGGCCCTTCCACTCAAAAGGTTGACGACCCCTGCTCTGGAACAAACCCACTATTAAAAACGCTTCCCTCGCTCGTATTTTGCTCCTGTTCAATGTCACTCAGCCAGCCGCTCTATCCAGATATTGCCACTCCAACTAACCTTAACGCTGACATTAGACACCTGACACTCTCAAAGAAATTTATCATTCGGTAACAAGCGCAACTGCGGCACTCACTCTCAGCCGAATGCGACATCAGTGTACTGTGGCACAAATTTATTCGTATGGTTTTTCGTTGCGACCAAACAGTGGTTAATTAATTTCCATATCAATATATGCGAAGAAGGTTTAAATGGCTGCGGCTGTGTATTCGTACATCGCCTAACTAAATTTAATTTAAGTTGAGTTGGAGAAAGAGAGACAGGATACTCTGCATTAATATTGTGCTTCGGTACTTGTAACTACCGCTTTTGAACAGACAGCAAACACAATTTTTTAGACTAGTATAGTTGTGTCATACAAAGTGTAGACGCATTGTTTACCCGAATTCACTCGAAGGTCGTAACGTGTAGAAAAGTATAAAAGGGAACACTGCCGATTCGACTACAGATTACACTAGTAAAATTGTACATTATGTATTATGTACATTATGGATATTGTACATTATGGACAAATAGGCCTCTGAAGGTTGTCTAATTCGATAGCTGAAAAACGATAAAGAGGTAGAACAAACCCCGAAAAAGTACAACTTCATTTAACTTCCTAGCCTGTCTCAAATAGGCATTGGGATTAGCAATACTACCATGTTACGTACTTCCACATTACTCATCTATTAGCTATCCTGCATTGCGAATGCGAAAACACAGACATTTATGCTAGTAATGTTACCAAAATGGTTTAACTACCTTGCTGTGGTAATCTCTTTCAGGAGAAGGCTGCAGTTATTGGGTGACGGACCAGGCACTTGACCAACCAAATACTTGCTGCCAATTCGTTTATGCCCTCTTGTGTGGCACTAAGAAATACCAAATATACGAAGATGGCTGCTAGAAAAGCGAGTACGTGGTGCAAACACCCCATTTGGAGCTGAAGAACGCCGTTCTAGCTCGATGTATTCAATTAGAGATATGTGAAAAAAAATAAAATGAGAAAGTTTCTTCTGCGCAAGTGCTGATTTGATGAACCTGACAACGATTTTCTGTATTAGATTACATGTATTACCAGGAAGCTCAGTGAAAAGTTGTTTCGATGATACTTCAGGTCACTTAGGTCATTGCGATATTTCGACACCATGGCACAATTGACTACGACGTCATCAATGACAGCATTACCGACTCGTAGTGGCGCCGGGCACTACTTGAGTTCATCCATGTAGGGCCCCGTAGAACATCATACGCGCGCTATAGCGAAATTCTCCAACGTTATTTTGTAGCGTTAACTACGCTGGCCTAGCCGAGCCAGTTTCACGTGGCTCCTCAAGAGCCGTGCTGCGCATGCGCGATGATCAGTGATGTCATACAGCTGGCGCATCGGAGCCGGCACCTCCCGCGCACTCCGCCGCTGCCGCGCGCGACTCGCTACCGCCGGTCTGCGCTTTCCAGAGGAGTGACGTCGTAGCCGAGGTAGACGTACTGGCGCTGGCGCGCGCGCAGCAATTCGCCTTCGCTGTGTAGTCGCCGTCTGACACTGTGCTGGAGCCGCTTGATAGCGCCTCTGACTGGCGTTTGCCAGCGTGGTTTAGCCATGGAGGAGAGCGTAAATGCTACTCAAAGGCGCAGAAGAGCGGAGAAGCTTAACTCATCGAATCCTGAAGTAGTTGCCTGGTAAAATAAATATATATGTGCCACATAATATGTACACCATGTGTGTGTCATTGGAGCAGCAGTAAGCATGATAATCGAGCTAATCCTAGACAATCAGGAAAGCTAAGAACAATCAGCTGAACCTTTGCTAGGGCTACGTTATCCTGGCATAGCCGAGCTAAGCCACTGCAACATTTTTTTCCCTTGCCTTGCGTTTTCCTGTGTGCATCCTTTTGCTCGCTTTCGCGTTTGGCTTGGATCATCAGGACGATGCTTTTCCAGAGGGGGCATTGACACGCATACTTCTCTTTGCTTTCATTGTGACCATGCGTCAATGGCTAAAACTCTTGCAAGGGCTCTTTCTCTCGGCGCAGGCCTCGCCAAAATACACGGAAACCTTCGCGAGTGTTGTGCAATGTTCTGATAAGATTGCGCGCTTGCCACGAGTAATTCAGCTTATTATGGAACTTACATGTGCACCTACGGCGACACTAGAATAGATGATGCTACATGTATAAAAGCCGAGGCGTTTCATTTACCTGAATATTATAGATGACCGTGCTGGCTGCGATTATTTTAGTGCGAGTGTTACTTGCGTATGCTGTGAGTGTTCCTCTTGCTGAGCGAAGTTCATCTAACAAATAAATAGATCTTTAGAGGTTTCGTAGCTTGGTTCTTCAACTTCATGACCCTGTCGCCATTTATAAAATAAAAAATTACACCATTTCCCGCTAAAGGGGACCATGAGGTGATGCTAAGCCAGCGCACTTGCACGATCGCGTTCCATTGGTGTTCATTGGGCATGCTAGCGACCTCGCGTCGTGGAACGCGAAAAGGAACGCTACGCGCGTCTTGTCTTCCCTCTAGCCTGGCCGTTAATTCCCACAGGGCGAGCGGGGAACGCGGTCGAGAGGCGTGCGAGAGGGGGGCAGCGTAGGAGAGGAGAGAGAGAGAGGGGGAGGGGACGCGCATACGCTGGCGCTCATCGCGGCGTTGCGCAGGAGAGAATTTCGGCATGTCTAACCCGCGTTTCAGAGGAAAAGTGGAAAGGAGGAGGGGAGAGGGAAACTTGAGAGAGGGAAATGGGAGAGGGGAATTGGAGAGGAAGAGGTGAGAGGGTGAGTGGAGAGGGGAAAGGGGAAGTGGACAGAAGGAGCGGTGAGGGGGAATGGAGAGGAGGCGTGTGGAGAGGGTATGCGCATGCGAAGTAAGGGTGGTCACGCCACACACCACCGCCACCACCGGTTTGAACTCCGCTATAAGGTGCTTCGCATCTAAAACATGACAGCGCTTTAGCTGTCCAAGATGAAGAAGGGAGCCGACAGATGGTACACGTTATAGGTTTCAAAACAGGAGAAAGTGCCTCAGATTAGGCTGGCCGACGTTTCGATAGGGGACCTATCTTTGTCAAAGGCGCCTTGTCATCCGTGGCGTGTTAGCTTTAAAGGGGTTAGTGATGACGTCATGTCCAGCGGTGGCGCGTCTGTTGCTGTTGGTAATTTCTGCCTGGAAAGAGAGAAACTCGAAAGCAGAGGAGTGTAGCCCTTGCCACATTTCAAGAGAGTTTGCAAACACGTTCGGGTCTGCCATGTCAGAGTTGAAGGAAGCTGCAAAGAAAAAAAAAAAAGAAAAAAAAACGGAAAGGGGGGGGGGTACAACCAAGCGAGAGGACGAGTGCAGCCATCACAAAGAGCTGCAGAAGGTGGTGAGGAAGGAGACTACAGGCGGGGAGAAAAACCGGGCGGCTTACGTTTAAATGTCCGCCAAGGAGCTGCAGAAGGTGGTGGGGAAGGCAGCTACGAAGGAAAAAAAAAGGGTACTCGGGCGGCGTATGTTTAAAATTCCGCCTGCCTACTTTAAGTGATATTGAAAGGGTTGCCTGAAAAGCTCCTGCTTAAAGGGGTCATGAACCACTTTTCCAAGTAATGATCTAATGGCCTCAGTATCGGAGTGTACTGCCTCCCGAATCGATTGCCGCAAAAATTTCTCGAATCCGTCAAGAATCAGCGGAGTTACGAGGGTTTGGCGCCCGCTCCCAGCGCTTTCTCTCTTTTCTCGTGCCGACGAGCGCACTGGAAGCTAGACAGGGAGGGATGGCATGGGGGAAAGAAGTTACGCCAGCGCGCGTCATGAAACGCGATCGTTCTCCCGCTGTGATTCGCTTGCGCGAGTGCGGCTACCGTGTACTGAGGAGTGCGGCGCCGGCAAGTGGCGGCACCCCACGGCAAGAAGCGCATCTGATCCGAACGCCGCTCTCGATTTACGTCGGCTATCGGCCGATAAGCATGCTATGTCTCTTGCGACGTACAGCGGACAGACGCCCCGCCCACCGACGAGAGTGAGAACCGGCCTCTGCTTGAAAAGAGGGTGCCTGGGGAAACGGCGACTTCGCGCTCCGCTTGTGGCCATTACGCGGGGCGCACGACTGTAATATTTGGCAGAGCAGTTCATAGCCGTGTCAGCTTTCCGCAGGATGTGTTTTTTCAATCAGCCCAAGGGGTGCTTCATGACCCCTTTAATGGGTGAAGTAATTGGCTGGCATATGCATGCAGTGTCGTCGGTGGCTTCCACAAATTTGGGCGCCCGTCGACTAAGAGGGAAAAAAAGAAGGGAAAAGAAAAAAAAGGAAAAAGGAAGGAGGGGCGGCCGGGGGGTAACAATCGGAATAAGACTCGTAGAACTTCCTGAGAAGGCGAGGGCTGTGACAATGCTGGGCAGAAGCGGCCTTTGGAGCGCGGAAAGGGGAAAGGAAACCGTGGTTCGGAGTCACTAGAAAATGAAAACATCTTAAGAGTATAATATCTACACGTATGTGCACATTTATACATGCAAGATTAAGAGATATTAAAAAAGAATATTGATAGTGTATTATGGGAGCTGGTCGGGATTTTATTTTGCGAATAGGTTAAGGTTTTTGAAAGCTGAGCGTACTTCATCTCTTAATATTATAGGAACCATGCTATGGCTTTTAATGATTCCAAATTACCACTTGCTAGATTTATTCCTGATGGGTGTAGGGATTGAAATTTGTGTATCAAATAAGATTCCATGTATTTCCTCTCACGTGGTGACCGGAAGTTTGTTTGTAGAATGTAAATTTTGGCTTGATCGAAATTGTGGTCTTGTTGATTGAAGCGGCTGGCTACTGCTTTTGGTAAGTTGTGCTTTGTGTCTGCGCGGTGGCCGTTCAGTCTTACATGAATTGGTTGTCCAGTTTCGCCTATGTACTGTTTTTTTACAGGTGGCACACTCAATGCAGTAGATCAGGTTGTTTGAGGTGCACGTGAAGTTCGATGTTACCTTGTGAAGGTAATCGGATGCTGTGCTTTTTACGATGGTGGCTGGCTGTATATGTTTGCACGTAGGACATCTTGGACGCCCACAGGGTCCAGACGTTGATGTAGTTCTTGTTGCGAGTTTTGCATGCACGAGGATATCTTTAAAACTGGCGTTGCGTCTGTAGGCAACCTTAGGCGGTTCGGGGAAGATTTTTAAAGTTTCTGGTTGGTTGTTAGAATCGGATAGTATTTTGCGAGGATGTTGTTTATGTTCGGAAGTGCGTTGGAAAATTTTGTAGTGAGAAGAGGCGTTGTTGTTGTGGTTTTAGGGCGTGGTTTGAGTGTCTCAGTGCGATCTAGTTTTAGTGCGTCCGTGTAAGCCTTATGAAGGAACGCGTTTGGATGGCTTCTGTTTGCTAGTGTTTCTTTTAGGGTAGTAAGTCTGTTTACGTAATCCTGATCCTCTACGCATATGCGACGTAACCTTGTTGCTTGGCTCCTGAAAATGCCCTGTTTACAATGTTTTGGGTGATGGCTAGTATAATCTAGGTATTGTTGCTTGTCAAATGGTTTTTTATACAGCGTTGTCTTTAATATACCATTCTCAAGATATATGGTTGTGTCAAGAAAGTTGATGCACTCAGCTGAGGTCTCGGACGTGAACTTTATTGTTGGATAAAAGGAGTTTAGGAATGATGTAAATTTAGCTAGATTGTCCCTGCCGTGACCCCATATTATAAGTATGTCATCAATGTAACGAAGGTATGTGTGGGGTCGCACCACCGCTGGACATGACGTCATCACTAACCCCTTTAAGACTAACACGCCAGGGATGACAAGGCGCCTTTGACAAAGATAAGTCCCCTATCGAAACGTCGGCCAGCCTGATCTGAGGCACTTTCTCCTGTTTTGAAACTTATAGCGCTTTAGCTGGTCACTCTTAACGGCAAAAGACACACAGGAAGTTGTGCCGTACGGTAACTTGGCCAGGTATGAAACAAGATGTATTACGTTACGCGCATTCCTGTTCAGCTAGTGAAGAGGCGATAGCACATGGCGGTTTTCCGCTAAGAACAATGCAGTGAGTTCAGAGTACATCTCCATGGCCAATAGTTGCATGTTACGTAATGGCTCCGTTCTCCATGAGCCCGCGACGTAACCATGTATGTACCATGTTGTCGCGACTGGCCATTTCACGAAATGGGTGGAATTGTTACCTCTGCGCTAGCTGACCTCGCAGAAGTTGTGGGACTGATATTTCGAAACCTTCACGAGGTTCGCATTCCCTGCCTAGCTGATGAGGAAGAACGTGACGTACTTCGCCAGCCACGTGTCCACGGATTCCTGTGACGTCCTGGGAATTCGCCACAAGCGCATATCTCTGTATCATCGATAAGCTAAGATTACGGAAAACGTAAATAGAAATTTTAAATGTACGCTTGTTGTGCATACTGATCGTCAGAAAGACTGGGATCTGAAACTGGCCGAAATAGCGTTTGCAACTACAACGACAGTGAACCACTCAACAGGTCCCACTCCTGCTCAATTTAACCTGGACAAGGAACTGTAGTTTCTACAGGACAATACTTTTACATCGGTGAACGCTACTCGAAAATCTTACGCGAAGTTTTCAGGTGACGTTGAGCAGAGGTTGACCAATGCCCTAGAACAGGCAAGTTTTGCAGGCTCCCTGGCTAACAGGTGGGACGGACTGTATAGGCCACCCAGTAGTCTAGGTTTTAGGGGCGAAGCTCCTTAAGGCGGCACCCGTTCGTCCCTCGTAGTTGTCGTAGTCGTAGTGTGTAACCAGTCGTAACGCTAGTACCAGATCTTGACCTCCAAGGTGGTGCCGGTGGGAGGTTTTTCCTCTGCGTTGTTGAACAATAAAAAATTCGCAGCGCGCGCGTTAACTAAAAGCCGAATTCTTCTGTCTCTCATTCCCCATCAGCAGCCATTGGCATGTTCCAGTAGGAAACGTTAGTAGAAGTAGAAGTGTAAGTGTTAGCTAAAAGCCGACTTCTCTCATTCCCATTAGCAGCCATTGTTTACCTCCAAGGTAGTGCCTGGTGAGATTTCTCCTGTGCGTGATTAAACAATAAAAATTTTGTTCAATACGCCGTTGATTGATGAAATAAACCAACGAAAGACGCCAGACGTTTTCTAAAAGCAAAACGAAAGAACATCAGATGTTTCTAAAGCAAAACGAAAAGACGCCAGTTGCTTAACGAAAGACGCCAGATGTTTTCTAAAGCAATGGTTTTCTAAACAATGAAAATTCACAGCGTACATGTAAAATTAAAGTGAGCTGCAAGTCGTCATAACTCATCGAACCTTTAGTACAAACGCGCCCGATCTCACGTCGGTGATGATGTACTGGGCAGAATTCACGGAAGATTCACGGTTTACCGATGAACCTCCGCAGCTTCGCCCACTCACCATTCACTCCGTGGATATGCTGTGATTTTTTTGTGCAAGTTGAAACAATATTTCTTTAATAAAGTGTGTCGCCCTATTCATCTCTGGGATCTGAAACTTTTTTATGCACTTCAAGACACAGTTACCAAGATCCAGAAACTTTCGTCCAGAGATTGGCCTCCCAGTCGCCAACGCCGCCACGCAGGTGGTGCAATCTGCGCCTTCGGTAGCAAAGAGAAGATTACTTACGGAAGTTGGCGTCTTGTGCCTTCCCATATCTCTCTTTATTGCTTTCCGTTTTTCCCCTTCCTCCACTATTGGCGGGAAGGAGCATGCATTCATAACGCCTCCCCCAACATCGGTGCTCTGGCGAAGTTCTCTGGGGATACTCTGGCGAAGCACCAGGAATCCCACCGGCGGTCTTGGGCGTGGCTGACCTGCAGCTGATTCTTCTGAACCATTCTCCAGTCCCCACACCGCCTTTTGGAGGGGGGCGGGGGGCGGAATGTGTGGGCACAACGCGCGCCGCCATTAGTACAGTCTACCGCCATCACGAGATAGCACCGATTTCTGCGCGTTGGCATTGCGCTTATGCCAACGGCGTGGCTTAAAAAGGGCAACCTGCGCGTTGGCTGGGGGGGGGGGGGGGGGGGGGGTAGGGGGCGACGTTCCTTGGCTGCCGTGAATGATAGACGCTGCCGCCCGCGCGTGCCGATTGCTGGTGCCCGAAATGTGCTAGAAATATGCCACAGCGGCGATTCAATATCGAGCTTTTGTATTCCCTCTCCACGGCAGAACCGGAAAAGAGCTAAGTTACCATGGAAGTGCACATCAATAGGCAGGCAGGCAGGGAGGCCGATAGATAGATAGATAGATAGATAGATAGATAGATAGATAGATAGATAGATAGATAGATAGATAGATAGATAGATAGATAGATAGATAGATAGATAGATAGATAGATAGATAGATAGCACGGTGAAGGCACTCGGTGAGCGTCAACCTGGCACGTTTTCATGTGCACTAAAAGACCAAATTTCCCTTTGTTTCACAGACCAGCAATCAGTCAGGGCACTCACAATGATATGTGTGTGCATGCTAAGCACATTACGACAAATGTTTCATTTTCTCTAGTATTAAGCATATAATAATCTCGCGCTACAGAACTGTTATCGCCTTCACTAGGCGCGCCAGGTCGCCAACACTCTCTTAAATAAAAAACAGCAAAAAGCGCGAAATTTTGTTTTTTATGTCTTTCTAGTTGAAAAAGCGTGATTACTCAGTAAGGCCTATCATTAGGCCGCTTAATGTAACATTTGCAGTGCCTTCCAAAAATCTCTAGATCAAACAAAAAGGCGCCAAATACCTGAAACAGACAGAAGATCCCTAGAGATGGCATCTCTGCGACGCAGTGCCGTGACTACGCCAGAGATATTCGCAATGCCCACGAACTATAGGAGGTGCGCTGTGTGATTCAAGATGACGCCCGGAGGATGGTCAACCCGTTCGCTAGCATAGGAATAGATAGGACGTGCGGACTTACGGCCCGCGCAACCTTTACCGAATGAGGTCATGAACTGCACTGAAGTGGATATCAGGCCAAAATACTTGCTCAAACCATGAAAAGAGCGAACTTTTCGCTACCTTGTTATTTACAGCGGTGCGAGATGGCTTCGTTACCTTGCATGAACGATGCTCTAGGAAATTGTGTGTGCGCTACAGAATACGCGTGAACTGAAAAGCACTCCAAGTAAATGTACCGTGCCTGCCTGTCGGATTTGCCGTAGTAATAGGCAGCTAGCGAGTAACGCCATCGTTGCTGCACCGGACCACATGTTTAGCGTGACGATGGCTTCTAAACCAGTTGCTCCGTCATCTTTACTTGTGTGGTGGGAAACGCGGAGCGTACAGTTCACTTGTCTCGGATGTTACAGGTTTGATGAGCACATCGAAACGAACTAACACAGAAGCTTTTCGCAACGTCGAAGAATTTTAGGGGCGAAGCTTCTTCGGGTAAAGCCATGTCCCTCCCTTGTTGAGACACTCTAGTACTGGAAGCACTCGCTGTCACGCTCAGCGCTCGCTTTTGGCGCTTGCTCTGGTTGGCGAAGAAGACCAAGAAGAAGTGATTCGGCTACACGCTCAAGACACCTACCTGGGCAGCAGAAATCAAGATGCTCTGCAGAAGGCGAGAGAAAAGGTGGTGCGGATGTCCCACACAGAATATGCGAACCGTCCCAGAGAGATTCTACTCGTACTCAACAAGCCGTACATGACCGCTGCAAACATCTATGTCATAGACGCATTGGTTAAGGGGGCAGTGGGCACTCTTAGATTGAGCGAGCGAGGAGTAGACGACGAGTCCCAAAAACGGCTGTGGTTACAGTTTGACGTGCCTGCAACGGGAAAGCTCGCTCGCCTTCGTTCGAGACTAATGGTAAACAAGGCGATGCAAAATGGCCACGATGTGCACTCTATGCCGATCCGCTTTCAACCTCGAGCGGCTACGTTAACCTTAGATGGCAAGACGGGCGCTTCGTGCTAACCAAGGCAGTTTGCACAAGTGATTTCAATGTATATATCTTGGAGCCCCGCCACGGTGGTCTAGTGGTTATGGTACTCGACTGCTGACCCGAAGGTCGCGGGATCGAATCCCGGCCGCGGCGGCTGCATTTTCGACGGAGGCGAAAATGTTTGAGGCCCGTGTACTTAGATTTAGGTGCACGTTAAAGAACCCCAGGTGGTCGAAATTTCCGGAGCCCTCCACTACGGCGTCTCTCATAATCATATCGTGGTTTTGGGACGTTAAACCCCAGATATTATTATGTATATATCTTGGAAGATGACTGGTTCATACAACATATGACATCGTGATATGCTTTAAGATGCATATCGTATTATCATAAACAACTGACAACGATCACTGGGACTTGCATTGACCTCGTCTTCTCAAATTTCAGGTTGGATTTTATGCAAGAACCTTTGGCTTTACATTTCACCGATCATAAGGTGGTCATAATGAAAGGAAAACGCCGCGAACATCTCAACACCATATACGCAGTATGAATAATAAACAACATTGTATATATTGTAGACAGGTGTTGTCACGTCTTTGTATGATCGAGTGGGCAATGTACGGGGGGATTCACGGTTAATGATGCCCCGGAGCTTAGCCCACTCGACATCATTCACTTCGTAGATATGCTGTCATATTTGTTTGAACAACGACGCCGTTCTGACTGCAATGGTCAAGTTCATTTGGCAACTCAGCGGCGCGTCTTGTGTACGCGATTGGACATTTCGCTTCCACACGTCGAGCTTGTTGGCAGCGTGCGGCCACAAAAGTTACGCTACATGCATCGCATCAGAAAAATCATGATTTCATTTTCATCACAACACTATTGTACATCAAGTACTGTCAAAGTTACTTACGCTTGTGAAAAGCTTGCCGTACAGATGGTTAACGAGGAAAGCACGTTAAAGAGAATCGCTGCTGCAGCATCTACATCGACGCGGTCGCTATGCGTGCTTTCACAGCCTTCAATGTTCAGTAAAAAAAAAACTCTCTTCGTCATGGTGTACGGTCCCTTTGAACATCCATGTCAAAATCAATCTAAAGAATTTCCTCCCCCGAGAGCTGCCTCGCGTTCTCCGCGTTCTGGGCTCAGAGAACACTTTGCTGGCAGCGTGATTCCACCTGTTAACAAAGTAACAAACTTGCAGTGCAGCACTTTGAAAACAATACACGGGTAAAGGTCGACGTTGACAGCGCGGCCGCCGATCAAATTTCGCCAGCTGGGGCCCACTAACGTGGATATACATATATTCCATCAATCAACCAATCAATCAATCACATTTATTCACCGTCGGAATGCGTCAGCTGAGGACAACATTGAGCCCGCGACGCGGTTGGTACTTGGTAGTAGTTCACAGCAGGCGTGGAGTGAGCGTAGCCCCGAATGGCTGAATGGTCGCTCGCAAGATTCACACAGCTCATGTCTGACAAAATGTAAAGCGTTTCAGTTTTGCGTATCACCTGTTTATTACGAAGGCCCTGATATTATTAAGTTATAGAAGAGGACATCGTGAGCTTACGCAGGACACCGCGTATATAGATATTGGTTTCATAGACTACAAGAACACCGACGGATATTATATACAAGCCAAATGGCGCGACATCCAACACAAAAAGACAGATACTAACATTTCACTAACCTGCATGGACATAAACAACTTCGCGGACCTGAAATGTGCACGCTGTGTGCCATCATTGGCAGCACGACTTGCCCAGCGTGCTTCACCACGTATTTTCACGAAAACTTCGTGTCTCGAAAGCAAGAATCAAATTTATGTTGTCACGAGCGGCCCGGTTTGTTCACGGATTCACGAAAAATGCAAAGTCGTAGCATATCTTTCCAACCAACGCGTTGACAATCGGGCTAGCACAGCCGAACTAGGCAGCGGCCGCCGGTTTTTCGTCTGCTAACCCTCCTCCTGACATCCGCTTGGTGGCGTGACAGTCTAAGGGCATTGCCAAAACAGCGCGGCGTCGCGACGTGTCGAGACCAGCTCCAGACTCCAAGGGTGCGGCGAAACGTAAAAGCAGTACGACACGCTCATTCATGCATATTTGTATATTTCCTAGATCGGTAGTTCCTAGATCGGCGAACTCCCCCGGAGCGACAGAACCGCCAAGACGCCGCACGAACACAGGTGCGAAGACTGACCCTAGCGAGGAGGACGGTTAGTTCCCTAGACAGCGGTTTGCACACGGAACGTATCTCTGCACACGGCCTTCATCTCCCGTGCGGTTCATACCTTTGCAGACTAACTGGTTTGCACACGGCTCGCATTCATCTGCGTTTGCTCCTCGACGGTCTATCCGTTTATCGCGCTCGCCTATTGGGCTCCGTTACTGCTCTTTCGGGTAATATTGCCTTAGAGTGCAGCTATGCACATGTAGGCTCAGCTATGCACAATATTGTTGTGCTTGGACATAAAATGGCGTTCAAATGGCAATAAGAAATAAATAGTTCCAGAAGTGCGGACAGCTGGGCTTGTTGGTTGTACGTTATTAGAAAAAAAGTCACAGTTCCACCGCAAGGGCGAAGCAATGAATGCTATAGCAAGAAATTGTAGTGTTACACGAAGGGAGGCTGGCAGCTAACTGTTTTGTATCTGATCTCGCGCAACTACAAAACGTTGGTGTAAGAGAATACGGCCGCTCCAGGGAGAGATGCTCTCCGCATAGTCCCTTCTCTTTGAGAGCGCAGCACGTAGAATGGTATACGAGCCGCCCGCTGTGGTGGCTTTCGAGTTAGCGCGCGCGCCAGCGATCGCAACCGCCCCTTTAGATTCAAAGTTCAAACTGGCTGCTCGCACGACAACCCCTTCCCCCGCCCCCCACCTCATGTCTTTTTATAGTCGTTAAAGACGGGCGGGGCGTTTCTTGTCTGCTTCGACGGCATGCCTTCCGAGCGGGGGGATGTTACCGCATGCTCCCTCCGAGCGACGGAAATGGGCCGGCTCGTTTGATCTCTGCTTCGGCCGCGTTCCCCCGCTCGCGCGCTTTTACCCGCGGTAGAACATACAATGCGCGGGAGGATCTTATCAATTTGGACTTCATACCGGAAGGACATGAGGGCGATGGCAACGGCGGCGGCTAAGGCTCGTCGTGACTGTCCGTATAATTGCTATCGCAATAAAACAGCGCGAAAACCACAGGACGCACTGGAAGGGAACGCACACAGCGCTGAACTCTCGACAAATTTATTGTAAAAAATTAAGTGCATCGCATATAAATACTCATGACTACCACACGCATAATACTGCGTCACTGGACATATCGCAGATAGGCCACTCACACCACAACCGAGACAGATTACCACAAACGCCTCCGTAGATACGCCATTTCTTTAGGGCAATAATGCGATTGACGGGGTGCTGACACAGATTTCACCCAAATGCGCAATCTTATACGCTTCAACAACTGCACGTGCAGAGTCAGCGCACACAGTCAGCGCTGTGTGCGTTCCCTTCCTGTGTGTCCTTTGGCTTTCGCGCTGTCTTTTTCTATTAGATTCCTATTCTTTTACTTGGAGGTTCGGCGTCGTGTTTGTAGTTACCATAAAATGATTATGTAACCACGTGGCAACAATTGCCTGTATTTTGGTGGAATTTTTCTGCTCATTGGCGCGTGGGTACCTCGTTGGAAAAGCTAATATCATAATCGCATATCTTATATAACGACAAAAGTACTTAAAACGCAATGATGCACTTTATTTATTCGACTTGCCACAAGAAAATCGTGCAGTCTATTAGCAAAGCAGTAAGTTAGGCGCAACAGCCATCTTCTGTTGTTCGCTTTTGCGCATTGCCTTAGCGTTCAGCCCATGCCTCCTCCAGTTAAGGTGTCGATCCCAGTTGCATCAATTCTAGCTTATTCATTGGCAGCACTTGCAGGCACTGATCTTCCTTGTTCGAAAGGGCCCGCAGCCTGAGTAACCACGACTCCTGTGAAGAAACGAGGTAAATCAGAAATAACCTATATAACCTCATTACAAGCATTCCCACCAATACATTTAGCACTGTTTGGTACAATGAAATGAGGTCTAATTGGTAATGCAAGTGTAGTCGCATCTTGTCAAAACAATATTGAAATTCGTGAAATTAACTAACTTTTATATATTGTTTCTAATTCAACCTTTACATTATTTATAAATTAAAAACAGCATCGATTCGTGCTAAGAAGAACCAATTAGAGCCCCGCAAGTTTCCCAAATGTGAAGCTTCATGTTGGATGTCTTCTTTTTATAAAACGTAAGCGTTCACACATCGATAACGTTGCGACATAATATTGAGTCGTTTTGAACAGTTCTTTTCTCACCTAAAGATAAACGATGGAATGTATTCCAACTGATATTTGAGACATCGGCTTGAAGTTGTGGATTACCAATCTCAGAAAGAAAGACAGGATTGCGTTGTCACGACAGAGCCGTTGGAATAAGAGTATTTCACCTTCCCGTATGCAAGATTCCTCGCTATGTTTGAATGACGTCTCGCTGTTGAACATTACTTGTATGCAAAAGAGCAACGTTTAAGAGTTATTCGTAAAAGTTAGTTGGGTTAAATCGACTTCATGGTTTAAATTTGCGCAAGTCCTTCGTGGCTTTCTGATTGTAAGCAATTATATCTGTGGTAAGCTATAAATTGTTTGAACTCACCGTAAGCGAACACAAGAGAGACCAGAATAAATGCTGCCGCACGTCCTGCCATGGCACCCATGAAAATATGCGCTGATTTTTCTGTTCTGTTATTGCAAAGGAAACCAGAATCACGCGGAGAAGAAATCTTATGTAGATTCAGTGACACGCTTTTCAACAAGTCAGCCTGTTTTTTATCAGACAAGATGACCGCATTTCTGAGTCCGAATCAACTGAGTGCCCCTCCACTAGCATGTGCTGATGGAAATAACTAACAATTGGGCGCTGATAGCAACCACTGTGCTCCAACTATTGGCCGATATACGCAATGGCGTGCTTCTATTTGTGCTTTCGGTTAGAGTTATTATATTTTGCCAGTGCGACATCTATGACGGAGCCTTTCATGATTCCCGGCAGCGCGGGTACTCATCTCCTTGGACACTTTATCCTGTGCCACCAAATATTCTACTGCGCTGTAGTGGACAGAAAGTCGTTAAGTTCTCTCGAGCTCTAAAGGGAACTGATCGCAACATATTGCTCATCCTAATGTACCGAAATCTCAGCATGTATAGGACAACAGCTTAAGCTACTGAATGAATATACAGCTGCCGTTGCGCCAGCTGCGGGAACCATGACGCAAGACATCAGTACTTTAGAAAAGTGCCATGGTATGACTCTGTAATTTTACCTCTTTGGAATAATGCCTACAGCTTCAGAACCTACAGACATTTGTCACGTATAGACACAAATGTGTTATTGCATATATAAGTTCCTTCGTGCAGCCCTTCATTTCCCTGCAATATGGGACAGTGAAACTGAAGCTTGTAACCTCTCTATCGTCGTTGCGTGGATTACAGTGCGAGATTACATACACATTCTTTATTGACTGGCTAGAGACAGTCATAAGCCTGGATAACTCAAATACTTAAAGGAATATAGCCAGGATATTCAACCGTAGTTCGCTTTAATTCCAAGCAGCAACGACTACGTGCAAAATTGCAGGCTGTGCTAAGGGAAAATAGAAAGGATGGGCCTTGCTGGAAAGAGTCAGCTGAACGGGTACTTACGAACTCTCCCGTTGGTTTGGACAGTGGAAATAAGATGCCACTTCCAACCTATTTATACACGAGTTCTGTTATTCTCTCAAAGGAAATGGTAATTGTGCGGAAACGTCCACAGCACAATTACAATTTCCACAAATTACAATACAAGTTATTTAAATGTAATCGACGTTTGGTATGAACATAGACAAGAAACCAGGCATGCTTTGGCTGTCATGGCGAATGCCGAGTCTGTCAGCGACGTCCCTTGCATGTTAGAAACTACTTTTCTTTGCGAAGCATTACTAGGACAGAAAAGGGGTATAATGGCGACAATGCAGGATTTCCTGTCAGGTTATTTACGAACAAATGCTGCGATTTCGGTCAAAATTGACAGAATAATCTGTTTGACATGATTACGCGAATGACATGTTTACGCTTTATCAAGTTTTCCAATTCGAAATCAGAAACATGGCCGCAGGCTAATTTAGCATGACATCCTATTGATACATACATTTCCACGAAAAACGTTGTTATCCTCTTATCCAAGTGCTAAGTGGTCTCAGTAAAAAAGGAGCAAGTCCTTTGGTGTTCAAGCAACAGCTAAAGAACACTTTTCATGCCTAAATTGCAAGCTCCGGAAACAACACCATAATTTTAAGCGAACTGTAATGCGAAGAGACATCGGCGTCCGCATGGTTCTCCATTAGGGGAGGAGGGTTTAACTTTCAGCGCAGCCCCCCCCTTGCCCCTCCCCTCCTTGACCGAGTAAAAAAGGAAGAACAAGCTTCCCAATGAATACAAACATGAAGATGAAGCAATAGCGGCTTCTCAAAGCGTGCATATACATATGTATATATATATATATATATATATATATATATATATATATATATATATATATATATATATATATATATATATATATATATGCGCTCGAATAGCAATACGCTAACAGTTATATGCTTAACAGGTGCTCGCGCAGGCACCTTGACGTCTGCGCGACATGCGTCTACGCAGGTTAACGAAATAATATACACCACTTAACACCAAGTGCAAACAACTTCTTGTGTTTGATCATGTTGCACAGTGCCTTAAGCAAATCGGGGTTTTCCTGCGCCTCGAAAACTTCATAGCCTGTGGAAGCAAACTTCTCTCGGCTCCAGTAAAACAGGCGGGTTCCAGATTATGAAGTTTCTGAGGATAACGTGACCCCAGCAAGCACAGTACAGGGTTGATTGACGAAACATGAGAGGCGGTATTGCCGTGCAGTGGGCGCAGTCAGGCTGTCGATGATGACGACTTAGTTGGTCACCGCGGAGCCGAGCCGTGTGACTGATGTGACCAGAAGGATAAGAATGGGGTGTAGCGCACTTGGCAGACGTTCTCAAGTCACGAATAGTAGTTTGCCCCTATCCCTCAGTGGCGGTACTTACCTATGGAGCAGAAACCGGGATACTTAGGAATAGGTTCAGCTGAAATTGAGGACGACGCAGCGAGCGATCTAAGGAAAATGATAGGTGCAACCTTAAGGGACAAGAACATATCAGGGTCGATGAGGGAAGAAACGGGTTTTAAGGACATCTTAGCTGAAATGCAGAAGAAATGGGCATGGGCAGCGCAGTAAGCGTGTAGGCAAGATAACCGCTGGTCATGAATATTAACAGGCTGGATTCCAAGAAAAGGCAAGCGTGCGAGAGGGAGGCACAAAGTTAGTTGGGACAGATGGGATAGACCTTTATTTTCCTCTGACATAAAATTATATTTGCCTTTGGTGTTCCTTGAAGCACCTGCTGTACACCTCACCATCTTTTTCTTAGGCGTTTCTTTTGTTATTGTTGCACTGACGCCAATCTTAAAGGGGTATTGACAGAAAATTTCGCGGCCAAGATAGCCAGCGGAATGGATTCCCATGAATATGCGTATATCGTCTGCAAAATATTAACAGCAATTATCGCTTGGAATGTGTTTTACATGAATTTTGAAGTTTGCGTGTACGATCGAGCACCGCCCTCTCAAGAGTGACCCACGGTGACTCCCCTACTTCCCTCACGTCACCACGCTGCAGTGAATACAACAAGTTATGATGACGTCATAGCCGCCATTCTTCCTTTTGCCGCGTTTGTTCCATTAGACTATTACGCGGCGGCTGCTCGCGAGTCCGTGGCCACGGCGCACGCGTTGAAAATTTTGTGTTTGGCGACACTGCTGTCCCGTTTCCTCTTTGAACGGACTTCTTGATGCGTACCGTGTGGAAGTGCGTCACAGTTCTGTGTGCTGACGTTGTCTAGCACTGCACACGCTAGGTGGTGACAGTTGTACCCGGCAGCTTGTCGTTTTTGGAGCTGTCTCCGACCGAAACTGAGACTGGTCGCTAATAAGGAGCCTGTAATTGATCATCTGTCGCGTGCGGCAGCAAACGATGTTCCGTGTTACGACTAAGAGGCCCCAAGTAACACATTGCAACAAAAAAACGCGAGTCCAAAATTTTTGCGTCAGTGCCACTTTAAAAAGCAGCAAATCACCCCTATAAAGTCCATGTTTGAGCGATTTCGTGCGAGAATCGACAGCATACTACCTTCATTAAAGGGCCCCTCACCAGGTTTGACCATTTTGAGCTGACGGGCGAAATGCATACGCTGGGCGTCAACGATCACATCTGCCAAAATTTGCAACGCTACGCGCCGCGGAAATGGGTCAAATTTCAATGTGAACGCTGCTTGCCCTTCTTCTCGCGGGCGCTCGCCCAGAGAATGAGGGGATGACGCACACAATGGAATGGCCCTACGTAGATGGTAGTGCTGTGATGTCGGTCCTCTACGTAGAAGACCGCGCTCTGACGTCGCCAACAGTACTACGTGAGACTGCGATAATTATTTTACACGACATGTATAGTTAGTGCAATTTGTTACTTGAGTAGATGAATAAAACTTCAGAGAAATAATGACACACACAACGAGAACGTGTGCGTCTTTATCATTTTTTCCCGTGAATTTCAGCGAGATGCGGGGCTAATGTGCCTCCGTTTCGCATGCGTTCGTGTCCCCGCGGTTAACGCATCGAGAATACGCCAGCCCTGGAAGCAAAAGTAATGTTCTGGCGCGTTCTAACACTCATTAGGCTCGTTTATTCTCCCGCGTCTACCTAAATGTTCATGCGGCACTGGCTCGATGCCACTAGTTTTGTGCCCGTACAAATGTCGCAAATTTCATGCCTGTCCCGCAGAAACAGCCAGTACACCTAAGGAGGTTTAAAAAAATCTTGCAGTGGAAGCTCTCGCAACGCCTTGCCAGCCAAAGTGATGCCAGCTTTCGCCCACCAAAGAGCTCGGAAATACGCTCTTTTCTGGTGGTGCCTACGTAGAGATAAAATGGCTTTGGTCTGTTAGTGTAAAGACTACGTTAATTATAAAATAATAGATCGTTGTCGCCGACTAAAGTAGCCCATAGAGAGGAGTATTCGCGACTTAATCTCCAATAAAATTAGCCATGAACTCGAGGCTTACTAATTGGAGCGGTATCTGACTCGTAAAGTGTACATATTGAACTCGTCTGGCGTGCGAGGAAAACGCGCCGTTTCCATTCGCGCAACGCCGAACGCCGATGGTTTATCGTGCCACCTACTAAGATAGCGGCCGCATTCGCCATCTTTCGATGGGCACGGCTTCACTATTGAGCAATAAGTGCCACTCCAGCAATTTTTTAAGTCTCCTTGAGTTCAGCACAGAGAACGCCGACACAACGCCCACGGCCGCCATGTAAAAAAAAACAAAAAAAGAGGTCGTGGCCGTGCAACGCCACTCGCGTGCTCGGGCTGGCTCTGGCACGTCATGCGCACTTGACCATGCACGCGCATCACGTGTTCATCCGTATGTGTCAGGTGAAGAGGGTAGGGAAGGGATTTGGCTTGTGAAAGATACACGGGGCGAATGCCAAGGGCTTGAAGCACGCCTCCTCAAATCATGCTTTCACGCCGCTATGAATTATTGTTTTTCTCAGCTCGTAATGCACCGATTTGAAACCTTCTTGCGGCATAATGCTCTTCATTCGGCAAACAACAACTTGCAACGTCTAACTAAAACTTGCTACCTGACTTGGCGAGGGGCCCTTTAAAGCGAGGGTCGGTAATTGGGCGAGCTGGTAAATGATTGCTGGTGAAAAATCCAGCAAGAAATAACGGCCTTCATTAGGCCACATTTCAGCCATGACTCTGCCCGTACACACAGATTTCCAGTGTCCTTTGTGTCAGCGTCCATACTGTGTGTCTGCCACTGATGATAACATCATCGCAAAAAACTCACAGGGTCCCTTATGCGCTCACCTAAGACGACTAGAAGGCGAAAGTCGTATTCTTTTTCTTCTCAGTCGAAGTACTGACCCCGTCCCGCCTTCCGATAGCTTTCTGCACCTAACGTGGTTTTCCAGTGCCTCCAGGATCAGAGGAGTCTCACCTGGTTTTCACTGCCTCCGTGACCAGCCCAGCTATGACGACGTCACGATGTCATGTGATGACGTCATAATGCGACGATATGTCACGTGACGTCACTGTTACTTCATAATCACGTCATAATGACGTCAAATATTTTCTCAATTTGAGACTTCACGATGACGTCATAAGGTGACGTCATCAAGGGATGATCTTTGGCACCACTAGTGTTGACGCCGCCTACGGGTGGCACCGACGCGGGAAGCCGGTCCACTTTCGCGTTTGATCCGGCATATAACGCGTCCGCCTAAGAACGTGAATGACTTTCATGCGCGGCGTCATAATCAAAGTCTCCCCGTTTGTTCTGTTGAAGCACGAAATCAGCTCTGTAGGTTTCTAAGTTGACTACAGCTATCGGATCTAGATCACGTGCTGAGACGTCTCTACCGGGCTTCAAGTAAGGAAGCCTCCGACTATTGAATAGAAGCTGGGTACTTCTTTTTCTTTCAAGAGCGTAGCGTCTAGTGCAAAGTGTTGATGGATGAGGCCGCCCGCAGCAGAACAGATTTTCTTGTTCCCTTCCTTACAATTGATGTGAATTCAATGGGACGAAACTCTGGCTGTGCAATGCGCCTGCCACTTTTGACACATATTTACTGAAATACAAACACCTGTACTGTCTGAATGACATTGGGATTTTTCACGCGATTTGTGACACACCTCATTCAAAATCAAAGTATTGAAGTGAGTTACCTGAGTTTGCGTACTCTACAAAGAAATAAATAATACAGTTTCGACGACCTAAAACTCCACAATGTGATTACAACGTCTTCTGCCGTCCTCTGGAATTCACCGAACCTTCGTACCGTCGCTGTGTTTTCTTCACCGCAGACATAGGACAAACCAGATGCTCCGTCGGTCACTTGCATTTTCGTCGTTTGATCCGCAGTTTGCCTCCATCAAAAACCTCTGACATACTTTCGCAGTAACCGCGACCTTTCGGCACAGGCGATGCATTCAACACACTCCGCTGCATCTCCATGTCATATCTGATATTCTGTGCCATTTGGTGAAATTGTTTGACCAGGTGGCAGAGGCGAAAGTTTAAACGCGCTCTAACGAAGTCAGGCTAGGCGTTGTCCGCGGCCAGTGTAAATTTGGGTGTGGTGTGTACTACGGCGATTGAAGGAAACGCGAATAGCGGGGCATCTACAGTCTCTGCTGTTTTGCATTTCATTTGAAGCGGTTTCAGCCTGGATGGTAATAAAAAGCCAATAGAGTCATCCATGATGTCATCAAGAAGCTCTCTAGCATCTGTTTAGTGCCGCCAAAGTCAGAACGCGATCAAAACAGCGTGTCGCGCTGTTCGCGTTTCTTTCAATCCCTCCTGTGCGTCCGTCCTTGCGCAAGCAGGGGGCTCGACAATGTAGAAGCTAGCTGTGCGCACACTGAAAACTGTGTTTAGCTATAGAGAACTTCTGTCTTCACCTTGACAGACGCTGTCTCAAAGATGAAAAATAGTGCCTTGAGTTATTTGGTCTCGTCTTTTTCATAGATCGATCCGATCGGTACACCTTTCGAACACCTCGGCGCTAAATGCGCAACGTTGGCCGCATTTACGAGGTTTAAACTAAATCGGAATTCGCCCTGGGGCGTACACTTCGCAATAGTGTTTTGGCTTGAACACTTAAAACACCTTAATTTAGCGTAGCTTTGTCGCTCCTAAAAAAATGCATGCTTCCCGGTTTTCCTCGGTCTCACTAAACTTCGGCAATAAAATTGTAAAATCCATAGAGCAAGCGAATCCAGTGTCAAGGCGGGAGCCGACGGATGGAAACACAAAGTGCGAAGCGATTGAACGAACAGAAGACGCCTCAGACAGTTTTTCCGACGTATCATGTCGGTTAGCTGTTGGCGTCACGACGTCAACGGCTAACTCACGTAACACGTTGGCCACCCTGTCTCAGGCGACCTCTCCTAATCTTTAATCTATCTGCACTAGAGCACTGCACGGGCTCGGACCTACCCGAAAACCCGGGTAAAGTAGCTTTCACGGAGGGCCGGGGCGGGCTCGGGCCTGAAGCTCCGGGCGTAGGGCCGGGCCCGGGTTTGAGGTGGCGGGCTCGGGTCGGGCCGGGCTTGGACTTTGTTCGGTTCTTAAATGGACACTGTAGTGAAGCACTGAATCGTTTTAGACTGATATAGTGTACTCTAAGAACTCGAATGCCATTCATTTCGCCGGCAAAAACTATTATCAGACGAGAAAATGAAGGTCGAAATTCCATTTTTTTTTTAATTTCGCGCCGAAACTGTGCGCATGACGTCACGGATTTGAAATTATATGTGTCGTATTTGGGGGATATTGTCTCTACGAAATTTCTGACACTGGGTATCTTAAAGTCAATGGTCCCCTCAGAGGTCAATGTACTTCATTTCATGTGATTAGGAACTACGTAGGCCTCATAAGACGCCGTCAGAATCTAAGATGTCACGGTGTGTGCTGCGCGAATTTCGAGGGGGCGACGCCACCCGCATTTATCTTCTTGCGCGTTTTCTCGCTTACCAAAAGTCTTGTCTCGGCGAGCGTGGTGGTTTAGCAAATGCAAAATAGTAATTTACTGATAATTGAAACATTGGGTTTCTATCTAGTGCCCCTTGTTCCACATACGTTGTGCATACATGTATGTTTCACATTTTCTCTAAAAAGCAGTTTTTTATGCGGGGCAAGCTCTTGGGAGAAATTTTATTACGGAAAAGTACTGAACTCGTTTTGCTCCTTGCATATGGGGCTACTTCATTTATCTTAAACGGCTGAGCTAAAAGTAGGTATACCAGGTGCTTATATACAGTAAAACCTCGGTGATACGAATCTCGCGGGGTGACGAGAAATATTCGTATCATTCGAAATTCGTATCACCAGAAAACATGGGAAATTAGTATGCGACAAAAGAAAGTTGGCATACGTTTTGATTCAATGATTCTCACGGCCGCAGCGACGTCATGAACAGCTCTGAATGATCGCCAGTAAAGTTTTTAGACGTCAACGATCATACTTGTACTCGTAAATATACGGTGCATGCTCCCGTGTGTATAATTAATGAACCAGGTGTGTTGTGACCCGTGACCGCTAGTGGCCCCTTCCTAATCTTACTACGTTTTTCTGCATGACACTAGAACATTGCGGCGAAACTGACTTGAGAAGCGCTTTGCACGCGATATATGGAGAAAAGAAAATTTTAGAATCGCTGTCCTTTCATGCTGTTATTTTCTTATAGCGGCGGTGTTGGGGGTGCTTTCCAGGAGATTTACGGCCATGCCCGCACAATCTGGAGGTTTGCTCAAAATTCGGTAGTCGCTCGTGCAATTTGGAAAGGTGGCAGGTATGCCAACTCTCCGGTGTGCCAACTCTCCGGCAGGTGTGCCAATTCTCGGCGTATGTTGCGAGGCCTAGCTCCTTCGCCAAGACCGTCCGCTTCGTCTTTTGGGGTCTTCATCCACCTTTCATGGCGCTTCATTACGGACCCGCAGCCCAAGTTTGTCTTGTTTCATAGGACGTCTGATTGCGTGGACATGGCTTGCATCGACGTGGCAGGCACGTGTTAACACAGTACAAAGACGCTGCTGCCTCGAGCACAGGAGCACGCGTCAACGCGTCGAGGAAAAAGAAAACGCGACGTCAACGTCACCTGTAACATAAACGCGAAGGCGCATAAAGGCCTCCAAGATTCCCGCGCACTATGCCAGAGGCAATGACGCACCGCTGGTGGTCGCGCAGCGCGCGTGCCCGCGCCCGCGCGTGACTGCCGCGCCTTCCCCAACAGCGCGGGCAGCACCTGTTCGTATCTGTGCGCTAGCGTACGTTCGTATCAAACGTAACGGGGTGAAAATCGGTTCGCAACAACCGTACTCCAATACATTGCAGGCTAATGGTCGTTGGCCAGGACCACAGAAAAATTCGTATCACCCCGAAATTTGTACGAGCCGTGATCGTATCACCGAGGTTTTACTGTAGTTAACATGTCGTTATTCTGTGTTTTATTTGCACTCGTTATCATTTTATTGCGATACCAAATATATGGACACTCTTGGTTGATTTTTCCGTCGCCGTATGACGACGCCGTCATATCCCGGATATGTATATGTATGTATGTATGTATATATATATATATATATATATATATACATATATATATATACATATATATATATATATATATATATATATATATATATATATATATATATATATATATATATATATATATATATAAGCACAAAGAAACATAAAGCGAAGAAAATATTTCTGATGTGCCCTACCGCGGATTCGAACCAGCCACCCCTCGCTCCCCAGCTCGCTGCGTTCAACAACTCTGCCACACGCCATGTATGCACCGGTGAATTAACGGCGAGCTATTTATATACACCATGTACCGCTGGCGGTAAGCACATCTCGGAGGAGCGGAGGAGCGTGAGCATGTATTCTTTCACGCAACGCTCCTAATTTTCTGTTCATTTGAAAACTGCCCTTGAGTGGCACACGACAAAATGGCCCTTTTCTGCACCCACTCGGAAGGTGGATTTGAATTGAAAAGCGTTTATTAAAAAAGAAGAGGGGTTTGAGAAGCAGGTGGGTGGGGCCCCTAGACCAGGGCTCCACTGGTCTCAGCAGCCCGCCGCGCCTGGTCCAGGAGAGCCACTTGGGCCTCCTTTTCCTCGCTGGCGAGCAGGGTCTCCCACTGCTCCTTCCTGAATTTTTGCGCCGTATTCTGAGGCGAATTAATTTTTGGGGGCCTTAATTCACATTTCCACGTAATGTGAGAAAGAGTTGGCTGTGCTCCACACCACGGGCAAGAAGGAAACAAAAAAGAAAGAACATCGGGAACACCTTGCATCACACGCCCCCGCGAGGCTGGAGACGCAGGGGGTAACTGCACGGGCCAGAGTTTAAAAGAAAAAGAAATATCTAAGAGCGTCTGATTCTCCACTGTCGGCACTTGCAGACGAAGCGCTCCTAATTTTCGTTCATTTCGAACACTGCCCTTGAGACGCGCACGAGAAAGCGACCATTTTCTGTACCCACTCGGGATGTGGAAGGAAAAAAAAACATGGTTGATCCCTCTGTCATAGGAATCAGTATAACACAAAAGTGAAACGTGTCTTCACAGACGTAGTTGAGCGTTTGTTGTGGATTATTTCGGCACAAGGACGAAGTAATGAATGCTATGGCAACAAATTGCAATGTCACGCGAAGAACGGCAAGCAGCTCGAACCTTGGAACGCGCTGCTCGAGCAGATAGGACGCACGGAAAGAACATAGACAGGATGAGCGCGAACTATCAACTGTTACAGCTTGACAGTTAAAGCGCGCTGCTCAAACCCAAAGGAGGACGCACAAAACGAACGCACAAGTATGCACAGGAAGAGCGCGAACTGTCACAGTTTTAACTTATTTGTGTGTGAGCAGAACACTCCTTTCGCAAAAGCGGCCGCTGTAGTGAGCGAAGTGATCTTCATGCTCTCTGTAACTCCAACGCGAACTTGCGGTGAGACCACAAGACCTTCAAACCACCCGCCATCACGAGATAAGCGCGCGCGCATGAGCGACCACGCTCTGTAGGGGCGCGCACACGTCACAATGCGTGAGGCGACGACCTTTAAAGCGCGGCCTTCGAGGCTTTCGCGCCAACTAGCTAGTATTAAAGAAAACACGCTGAAGTTCCACCGATCTCTCAGTACCGCCACCGGCGAATAGTGTATATAAATAGCTCGCCGTTATCATGGCGAAGAATGTGCCGTTTGTGGCCTAATCGTTTCGCGCCGCGCGCTGCGGAGAGAGGGGTCTGAAGTTTGACTCCCGGTGACGGAACTTTTTCTTCTAGCTTTTTCTTTGCCATCTGTTAGTCTTTACATTTTACAACGTCATATCCGTGACGGAAATACGTCAGTGGAACCGTGGTGGACCCCGGCATAAAACACTTTCGGGTTAAAAGACAAAGAACACCGAGCACACCTTGATCAGACGCCCCCTGTGGTAGGAGAGCAGAGGGTCACTGCACGTGCCGCAGTTTAAAAGAAGAAGAAATATCTAAGAGCGTCTGAATTCTAAATATCCCCACTTATATTATCTGCCGGTTTTATGGCCAATCCCCCGTAGTGAGTAAGGTCCAAGAATTAAGGGTCAAGCAAGCAAGCCAGCATGAAAGCCTCTGATTCTCCATTGTCGACACTTGCAGGCTGTTTCTCAAGCACATAGGCGTAACAACTGTGACACTTGTTAGTTCACGTTTGCTCTGTGCATGCCTGTGCGCTCATTTAGGACGTCCTGCACTGTGCTTCAGCGGCACGCTGGAAGTATCGAGCTGCTTCTGGTTCTTCGTGTGACATTTCGATTTCTTGCTATCGCATTCATTGCTTCGCCCTTGCGGCGAAACTGTGACTTTCTATATCCAAGATGCTAATGGGGAGAGGGGCTAGGTCGCATCAAATGTCAGCTAACGTTGCCATTTAAAAGAAGAGCTTTCCGATATATCACATATGGTTCGTTTTTGAAGGGTATTTGGCGGCAGGATTCCAACAACATATAGATACCTATCTTCAACATGACTAAAATCTGGACGCCGATTTGGAGATATAGAGTTTTGTTTCACGTTTAGGTATCAACACATGGTATCCGCACGGGATGCCTCATGAGAGCAAAGTTTAGACCTGTCATTCCTGTGCAGCTTAGAGGGGTACTGACACCATTTTTCGAAGAGGAGTTTACTCTGCTATACAAATCTTGTGCATGTAGAGACGGCTCTGACCAAGTATGAAGTTCAGCAAATGCTGATAAGATATTTATTTATATTAAAGTTAATTTTTCCATGGCGAACCTGCTGACATCGTCAATAGCTTGACGTAAGGCTACAGTACAAATTCTGGTGACTTCACGCAGAAATCTGGCTAGTTCTGATGACGTTAGGTACAAAAAATTCCCAGATGGCCGCTTGTGCGTCACCAGCGGAGCCACGGTGCGAAGCGGCCGTGGAAACGTCACCATATAATGTGCGAACACGTGACGTGAAGCTCATACCGTGTTGTGACGTCAGGGTACAGTAGGAACCGAAACTAGCTTTTAAAAACATACTGTGATTAATTTTGCAGGGCGCACTCTTCTGTGCGATCTTCTGTGACTTTGAGAGTATCTATCTATCTATCTATCTATCTATCTATCTATCTATCTATCTATCTATCTATCTATCTATCTATCTATCTATCTATCTATCTATCTATCTATCTATCTATCTATCTATCTATCTATCTATCTATCTATCTATCTATCTATCTATCTATCTATCTCTAGCCGCCTACGACTTTGTGCTCCTGGCCTTTTCGTTAATGGGATGTATACCAAAATTGGTATGACATAACACATGACCGAATTAGGAACATAAATGACAGGTCATAACATGAAAATCATGACATGCATGTCATGAACAGCATGATTTACATGCCACGGTCTTGGGGCTTTTGAGTCCGTTTTGTTAAATTGATATATACCAAAATTGGTATGGTGTGACAAGAATGAATGAGGCACATAAGAGACAGGTCATGAACTGGAAATCATGAGATGCGTGTCATGTACAGCATGATTTACATGCAAAGCTCATGGTGCACTCACGGCCGTATCACTGCCTTTATATGCACCAAAATTGCTGTTGCGCGACGAGACTGTGCAATGGACGTAAATCAGCGGTGGTAACGTGCAAATCATGATTTGCAAGTCATGTACGGTATGACTTACATGCTACAATCATGGTGCACTCGTCGCTTTCGCTCTATATACACCAAAATTGGTACTGGGCGACGAGACTGTATGATGAGTGTAAATGAGAGGTGGTAGCGCGAAAATCATGATATGCAAGCCATGTACGACAGGATTTACATGCCACACTCATTGTTCGGTCGCTGCCGTTCCGCTCGCGTGATATACACCAAAATTGGCATTGCGCGTCTCGACTGTATGGCAAATATGAAGGACAGGTGGTAACTTGAAAAATCATAGTATTCATATAATTTACGGCATGATTTACATGGCCGGTCATTGTCCGATCGCTGCCGTTTCGCTCACTTGGTATACACCAAAATTGGTATTGCGCGACGCGACTGTATGATGAACGTAAATGAGGTGTTAACATGGAAATTATGATATGTATGTCATGTATGACATGATTTACATGACACGCTCACCGCGAACTGGCGGCCGAATAGCTGGCTTTATATGCACCAAAAAATTGGCAATGCTGGACGCGACTGTATGGCGAACATAAATGAGAGGTGGTATTACCTGGAAATCGCGACAAGCATGTCTTGTACGACATGACTTACATGCCACCCTCATAGTGCGCTCGCGGCCGTTTCGCTAGCTTGATATACAAAAAATTAGCCTAGCGTGACGTGACAGTATGACGGACATAAATGACAGGTCTTAACGTGCGAATCATGGCATGGATCTCATGTACAGTATAATTCACATCACATGACGCGTTTCCGGCCGTTTTGTGAGCAGGATATATACCAAAATTGGTATGGCATGACACGAGTGCTTGATGGGCATAAGTGATAGGTCATGCACTGTATATTCTAGAATATAGGTTTCATTACCATGGTATATTGCGGATTGTACATGCATGCATGCAGGGCATATATTCGATATAGAGTGATTGAGATACCATGCCATGAATGACTTCACTTGCGTCAAAGACAAACAAGGCGATGTAGCAGCTCTTTGCCGGCTGCTTCGCATTACATCGATTCCCACAGTGCGTAGGATCTGCCGTATTTTTATCTAGGTTAGTGTATTTACAACAAGGTAATAAACTTGCTTTCTTCCTGTGTCTTGCTGTGGCAAGGTGATGATCCCCATTGCATTTGCAAAATAAAAACAAAAACAAAAAAAGATTTATAATATACCATTTCCGAGCAAACATTCATTGTACACAGTATGTCCACTCAACTGTTTCCACTGTGAGCCCCTTTTTACATGAAATTACCGTAGGTTAAACTGGAATTGTTAGCAAAACTTTTGCCATCAAAGCGTAAATATTTGCTACTTAACACTTTGCTGTAGATTCTATGTTCTGGCAGCACCAGCTATATTACTGGATCGTACCTTTGTCGGGCCTTGTCTGCCCTCAGGCCGGGCTGGGTAGGCCAAAACTTTTTCTCGGGTTCAGGCTGGGCCCGGGTCGCGCATTGAATCACCAGGCCGGGCTCGGGCGGGTAAACTTGAAGGAGTTCCGGGCCCGGCCCGGGCCCGGAACTCGTTCAAGTTTACGGCCCGTGTAGGGATCTAATCTGCACATAGAGTAAGCAAAGCATACCCGTTGGTATATGAACCCCTGGGGCTCGCACGAAATCGAAGAATCTGTAAGGACAGTCAAGTTAATTCCTTCAATGCTTTGTATTAGGACTCGCCTAGGCGTGGAGTGAACAAGAAGGTACTAATACCTGTGAATTGTCAAAACACCCTCCACGTTTCTGGTCGGAATGATGCGTTCAACCTGACAGTTGCATTTATCGACTGCACGCAGTGCAAAGGGCTTCGCCATAGCTACATTGCCAATGGTAAGAGAGCTCAATATTTCATCTGCTGTACTAAACCTGTTAACTGCAAGCAGCGTTTAATGTAGTGCCATGGTGTTCGGGACATCACACTACAATAACGGCATCCCAGATAACGATTCTTCCTACATCAGGTCAAATGTGTGAATTTTAGCTCATGTAGAGCAGTCTTCACCCTTCCAGTTCTGCATAATGATATTTTTTTTCTTTCTCTACGCATACTTTTCAGCGGACGGAAGTTTTTGCACATCTTTCACCTCGGATCCCTTCCCCCCCTACATTCGTCAGATCCCGCTTGAAGGCCGACACTGCAGTTTTGAGCTCAAATGAGGTTAGACTTGGAACAGAGAAAGATCGCTTCCAGTTGGCATATTGTCACCCATCATCACACCTCGCCAGACAACGTCTTCCCTTTCTTTCTTTCCAGAGGTCGAAATAAGGGGCAAGAAAGACATTGTGGAAATGCTGGGCCAGGGAAGGACCTTCATCCCGAAATCTCCACGTTTATGTCAATGGCTCCAACCCCCCTCCTGAACTCAGTGGGCGACTCAGGTCAATTCAGGTCAATTCTAGGTCATTGCTATACTACGACGCCATGGCACACTTCACTACGACGTCATTAATGACAGTATTACCGACTCGTTGTGGCGCCACGCACTACTTAAGCTCGTCCATGTATCGCTTCGTAGGACATAGTGCGCGCGCCAGCGAAATTCTGGAACGTTATTTTGTCGCTTGCTTTGCGTTTTTTCCCTATGTGGATGTTTTTTCCTCGCTTTCGCGTTTTGTTTAAATCATCAGGATGATGAATTTTCAGAAGGGGAATTCACACGTCTACTTATTCTTGCTTCCTTTTTCCTATTGTGACCGTGCGTGAATGGCTAAAATTCTTACAAGATGAGATTGCGTGCTTGACACGAGTAGTTGAGCTTATGGAACTGATGTGTACCTGCGGTAACGCTAGAATATATGATGCTAGATTTATAAAATGCGAGGCGTTTCATTCTCCGAATGTTATCGATGACCGACGACCGTACTACCCATCCCGCTCTGCTGCGCAACGCCTCGATGAGCGGCAGCGCAATGGCGTCCCCTCCCCCATCTCTCTCCTCTCCTTCGCTCTCCCCCCTCGCGCGCCTTTCGACCGCGTTCCCCGTTCGCCTTGTGAGAATTAACGGCCAGGCTAGAGGGACGACAGGACGCGCGTAGCGTTCCTCTTCGCGTTCCACGACGCGAAGTCGGTAGCATGCCCAACGAACGCCAACGGAACGCGATCGTGCAAGTGCTCCGGCTTCGCATCGCCTCATGGTCCCCTTTAGCTGGAGATGGTGTAATTTTCTGGAGCGTGGGGGGGGGGGGGGGGGCGGAATGTGTGGGCACAACGCGCGCCGCCATTAGTACACTCTGCCGCCATCACGAGATAGCACCGCTTCCTGCGCGTTGGCAGTGCGCATAGGCCAATAGCATGGCTTAAAAGGGGCAACCGGCACGTTGGCAGGGGGGGGGGGAGGCGACGTTCCTTGGCTGCCGTGAATCATTGACGCTGCCGCCCGCGCGTGCCGATGGCTGTTACCTAAAATAGTCTAGAAATATGCCACAGCGGCGATTCAATATCGAGCTTGCGTATTCCCTCTCCGCGGTAGAACCGGATAAGACCTAAGTTACCATGGAAGTGCACATCAATAGGCAGGCAGGCAGGCAGGCAGGCAGGCAGATAGCTATCTAGCTAGCTAGATAGATAGATAGATAGATAGATAGATAGATAGATAGATAGATAGATAGATAGATAGATAGATAGATAGATAGATAGATAGATAGATAGATAGATAGATAGATAGATAGATAGATAGATAGATAGATAGATAGATTGCACGGTCAAGGCACGCGGCGAGCGTGAACTTGGCACGTGTTCATGTGCAATACAAGACAAAATTTCCCTTTGTTTCACAGAGCAGCGATCACTCAGGGCATTCACAATGATACGTGCGTGCATGCTAAGCACTTTACGACAAAAAGTTTCATATTCCGCAGTATACAGAATATACCAATCTCGCGTTACAGAACTGCTATCGCCTCCATTAGGCCGACCAGATCGCAAAAACTCTCCTAAATGAAAAAACAGCAAATAGCGCGAAATTTTGTTTTTTAGTCTTTCTATTTGTAAAAGCGTGATTACTAAGTAACGCCTGTCATTAAGTCGCCTAATGTAACATTACCAGAACCTCCCAAAAATCCTTAGATCCAATAAAAAGACGCCAAATCCCTGAAAACAGACAGCAAATCCCTGGATCTGGGGATACATCCCTTTGGTTGGCATCACTGCGACGCAGTGCCGTGACTACGCCGGAGATCTTCGCAATGCCCACAAACTATAGGCGGCGCGCTGCGCGATTCAAGATGGCGCCCGGAGGATGGTCAACCCGCACGCTACCGTAGGAAGAGATAGGACGTGCGGACATACGGCCCGTGCCACGTTAACCGGATTTGCTCGTGAACTGCATTGAAGTGGATATCAGGCCAAAATACTTGCCCAAACCATGAAAATTGCGAATGCTCGCTACCTCATCATTTACAGCGGTGTGAGATATAGCATATCGGCATCGTTACCTTGCATCAAGAATGCTTTAGGAAATGCTGTGCGCGCTACAGAATACGTGTGAATTCAACAGCACTCCAATAATACGTACTGTGCCTGCCTGTTGGATTTGCCGTAGTAATAGGCAGCTAGCGAGTAACGCCACCATTGCTGCACCGGACCGCACGTTTAGCTTGACGATGATTTCTAAACATGTTGCTCCGTCATCGTCAAACGTGAGAGGATGCCGACCAAAAAGACTTACAAATAACAAAGACAGTTCGGCTCCAGTACGGGGGCCTTCTTCACAAATGAAGCAATGAAAGAATGGGTGTTCACTATGTACGTGCAAATAGATGGCGCAAACAGCGCGCGTAAGCAGAAGGAAGGGTGCCGTCATTGCGATTAAGAGTAGTGGTTTGGATTTGGTAATGACTCGAGATGAAGTCGCGAGGTTAGATTTCTTTCAGTGGCTAGCACATGCGCACTCGCCCAGTCAATGTCATTTCCCTTTTACACAGAATGCTCGGCGAGTGCATTTGAAGACACTTTTTTTCTTTTTTAACGTCGTAACAGTGTTCCCTCAGGCGTATTTAAAAGCCGCCTGTCTCGCCGATGTACACATGGTCACAGTCTGCACAGCAAATATTGTACAGAACGCCTGTGAACTTGTCTTTAGGAGGCTTGTCCTTCACGTGTGTCAGCACACTTTTCAGCTTTTTCACCGGCACAGGCGACACGTGTATATCATAGCAACGGAGCACGCGTGCCACGGCCTCGCTAGTTCCGGAAGCTTACGGTATCGCGGCACGTTTACAGGGAGCAGGCACGGAGGAGGCACTAATAGCCGGACGGGGTAATTGGCGCTGCACAGAATTAACAAACCAATCAGGGTAGCCGTTGCCTGAAAGTTCAGCATGTACCAATTCCAGGTCTTTTTACAAGTATTCTGAAGAGCTACAGGTTTGTTGCGTGCGTTGTATGAGTGAGGAGGCGATGGAGCGTTTGTGCTAAGCCGGATGAATTGAACAGAAGTTGAGGTAGCGACCTATGTGTGCAGCCTTTCGATACACGTTAGAACGAAGTCCTGTCCCTTCACGCAGCACCAAAACGTCAAGGAACGGAAGGCGACGATCCTTCTCCAGTTCAATTGTCAAATTTATGGCCGGTTCAATTGAGTTTAGGTGTGACAAAAACGCATCCAGGGCAGGATGCCCTGGATGCAATTGAACCGGTCCTTCTTTATAAGAGAGAAACAGCCATCCACATACCGAAAAAGAAAGTTGATACCGAAGAAATATAGTTGATTATAGAAGCTGCTGATAGGAGCAGTCCTAAAAGTTTGTCAGGACTGCTTCTATAGGCAACTTCAAGTAACGCCCATGGGTGCCTCCCTCTCGGTCACCGCTGCGAACTTGACGATGGAATCAGTCGAACGCCGGGCTATGGCGGCATTCATGCCTCAACCAAGAATTTTTCTTCGGTATGAGGATGCATACTGAAGAAAAGGCATCCTTCCCTTATAAGGCATCGTTCCCTTATAAAGAAGGATGCCCTGGATGCGTTTTCGTCACACCTAAACTCAATTGAACCGGCCATAAGTTTCACAGTCAAACTGGAGAAGGATCGTCGCCTTCTGTTCCTTGACGTTTTGATGCAGCGTGAAGGGACAGGACTTCGTTTTAACGTGTATCGAAAGGCTAAACACAAAGTCGCTGCCTAAACTTCTGTTGAATTCATCCTGCTTGCCACAAACGTTCCGTCACCTGCTCACTTATAAAACGCGCGCAACAAACCTGTAGCTCTTCAGAGGACTTGCAAAAAGACGGTGACAGACGGTGCATGCTGAACTTTCAGGCAACGGCTACCCTGATTGGTTTGTTAATTCTGTGCAGCGCCAATTACCCCGTCCGGCTATTAGTGCCTCCTCGTGCCTGCTCCCTGTAAACGTGCCGCGATACCGTATGCTTCCGGAACCAGCGAGGCCGTGGCACGCGTGCTCCGTTGCTATGATATACACGTGTCACATGTGCCGCTGAAAAAGCTGAAAAGTGTGCTGACAAACGTGAAGGACAAGCTTTCGAAAGACAAGTTCCCAGGCGTCGAGTACAATATTCCCTGTGCAGACGATGACTATGTGTACATCGGCGACACAGGCGACTTCGAAATGCGCCTGAAGGAACACTGTTACGACGTTAAAAAAGAAAAAGTGTCTTCAAATGCGCTCGCCGAGCATTCTGCGTCACACGCACATGACATTGACTGGGCCAGTGCGCACGTGCTAGCCACTGAAAGAAATCTAACCTCGCGACTTCATCTCGAGTCATTACTAATCCAAACCACCGATACCACTCTAAATCGCAATGACGGCATCCTTCCTTCTGCTTACGCACGCTGTTTGCGCCATCTATTTGCACGTACATAGTCAACCCCCATCATTTCAATGCTTCATTTGTGAACAATGCCCCTGTACTGGAGCCGAAATGCCTTTGTTATTTTTAAGTGTTTTTGGTCGGCGTCCTCTTACTTTTTACCATTATCGTTTCCGACCAGACGAGCTTTCGTCGAACTCTTTCATGTTGCTCCGTCATCATTACTTGTGTGGTGAAAAACGCGGAGTGCACAGTGCACTTATCTCGGATATTACAGGTTTGATGAGCACCTCGAAACGAATTCACACGGAAGCTTTTCGCAGCGTCGAATAATTTTAGGGGTGTAGTTCCCTAGGGTCGAGCCATGTCCCTCCGTCGTTGTGACACGCTAGTACTGGAAGCGCTCGCACTCGCGCTCAGCGCTCGCTCTCAGCCCGTGCTCTGGTTGGCGAAGAAGACCAAGAAGTGATTCGGCTATAGGCTCAAGACACCTACCTCGTCTGCAGAAATTAAGATGCTTTGCAGAAGGCGAGAGACACGGTGGTGCGGATGTCCCATACAGAATTTGCGAACCGTCCCAGAGAGATTCTACTTGTACTCAACAAGCCGTACATGATCACTGCAAATATCGATGTCATACACAGATTAGTTCACGGGGCAGTGGGGACTCATATATTGTGCGAGCGAGGAGTAGACGACTAGTTCCCAAAGCGGCTGCGGTTAAAGTGTGACGTGCCCGCAACAGGAAAGCTCGCTCGCCTTCGTTCCAGACGAATGGCAAACGAGCCGATGCAAAATGGCCATAATGTGGAGTCTACGTGGATCCCCATTGAATATCGAGCAGCTAGGTTAAGCTTAGATCGCAAGACGGGCGCTGCTGCAAAAGAAGGAGTTTGTACCAGTGATTTCAATGTAAATGTCATGGAGGTTGACTGGTTCATACAACATATGACACCACGATATGCTCTAAGATGCATATCGTACGATCATGAACAACCGACAACGATGAGAGGGACTTGCATAGACCTCGTCTTCTCAAATTTTAGGTTGGATTCCATGCAAGAACCTTTGGCTTTACATTTCACCGATCATAAGGCGGTCATAATGAAAGGAACACGCCGCCAACATCTCAACACCATATACGCAGTATGAATAATAAACAACATTGTATATATTGTACACAGGTGTTGTCACGTCTTTGAATGATCGAGTGGGCAATGTACGGGGGGATTCACGGTTAATGATGCCCCGGAGCTTAGCCCACTCGTCATCATTCACTTCGTAGATATGCTGTCAATTTTTTGAACAACGACGCCATTCTGACTGCAATGGTCAAGTTCATTTGGCAACTCAGCGGCGCGGCATGTGTACGCGATTGGATATTTCGCTTCCACGCGTCGAGCTTGTTGGCAGCGTGCGGCCACAAAAGTTGCGCTACATGCATCGCATCAGAAAAATTATGATTTTATTTTGATCTCAACGCTATTGTACATCAAGTACAGTGAAAGTGTCTTACGATTGTGAAAAGCTTGCCGCACAGATAGTTAACCAGGAAAGCACGTTAAAGAGAATCGCTGCTGCAGCATCTTCATCGACGCTGCCGCTATGCGTGCTTTCACGGCCTTCGATGTCCAGTAAAAAAACCCTCTTCGTCAAGGTGTACGGTCTCTTTGAACATCGATGTCAAAATCAATCTGAAGAATTTCCTCCCCCGAGAGCTGCCTCGCCTTCTCCGCGTTCTGGGCTCCGAGAACACTTTGCTGGCAGTGTGCTGCCACCCATCAACAAAGTAACAAACATGCAGTGCAGCGCTATGAAAAGAACGCACGGGTGAAGGTCGACGTTGAGATCGAGGCTGCCGATCGAATTTCGCCAGCTTGGGTCCACTATCGTGGATATACATATATTCCATCAATCAATCAATCACGTTCATTCTCCGTTGGAATGCGTCAGCTGAGGGCAAGATTGAGCCCGCAAATGCGGCCGGTACTCGGTGGTACTTCACGATAGCCGTGTAGCGAGCGCAGCCCCGAATCGCTGAATGGTCGCTCGCAAGATTCACACAGCTCTTTTATGACAATGTGTAAGGCGTTTTAGTTTAGTGTATCACCTATTTATTACGAAGGCCCTGATATTATTCACTTTTAGAAGAGGACATCGTAAGCTCACAGAACACGCCGCGTATATAGTTATGGGTTTCGTAGACTACAAAAAAAAAAAAAATGCCACGCCTGGGCGGAAAGCGCAGCACAGTCACAGCGAAAGCTGGAAGAGCGGCATTTCCTGAGCCCGTTGTAAACTCTTGTCTTGTCTTGTCGCCTAGATCTTGGCACATACCCACAAGGGGGATTGGCCACACTGTACTTTATAATGTAAATGGTTTACACAACGCTGGCTGAAAAATAAAAAGGAGAGAAATTAGATAAGAACTATAATAACATTCCTTAAAGAAAAAAAAAAAGGTGAAAGGGGCAGAAGCTTTCGATAAACCATAATATAAAAACAAATTAGCAAAAATAAAGAAGGGGATCAAAGAATTGGATGTAACTGTAAACTCTCTTGGGGCTACCAATACAAGTACACTAGCAAGGTACCCACTACGCTAAAAATCACAATATTTGTGAAATTGCGAGGTTCCAGCTACACATATGTAAGGCATTATGTGCACTTTGTTTATGTGACGACTGAGGACGATGAAGAATTGTGGCTCAGCCCTTTGTAATGGGTTGGAAGCTTTAAACGGCTCACCAGTTACGTAATTCGCATTGTGTGACGCCCGGTCGCTATTTAACTCTCCCACCATGCAATATAACATACATTGACGTGAGAAAGAGAGACAGAGAGAAGGGGGAAGAACTTTATTGAGACCCCGAGGACAAAATGACGGGCTCATGGGCTTCCTTGGCAACCAATGCAAATGCACTTGCGAGGAACCCGCTACGCTATAAATCATAATTTCTGTGAAGTAGGGAAGCAGCTACTATGCCATTTTTCGTCATTCAACGGAGAGCCGTGGTACCCGCTAAAAACATGTAAGGCATTATGCGCACTTTGTTGGTGTTGTGCCTGATGACGATGAATTATCGCAGAGCCCCTTGTAGTGGGTTGGAAGCATCCAACAGCCCACTCGTTGCGCAATTCGCATTGTGTCACGCCTGGTTACAGAATTCGCGTTGTGTGGTGCGTGGTTGTTATTTCACTCTTCTACCAAACTAAATTACACATGTTAATGTGGTTCTTTCTGGACATGAAGCCTGTATAGCGTCGTTTTGCAAGGCAGTTCCAAGCACCGGAATGGCTCTGAGGTACAACACTGGGCTCCCACGCAGAGGGCCCAGGTTCGAACCCCGTTCCATCCTGGAAATTTTTTCTTATTTGGTTTTTTTTTCTTATTTCGAGCGATAGTGGTTACGGACACCGGCGGCGGCGGCGGCGAACAACTACGCCACCAAAAGCGGCCGTTGAAATGATCTCATAACAGCTTTCGCTGTAAAAAATGTCGCGCCATATCCACGCAATGAATGATAAGTGGGCGAAGCTCGAGAGGGGGAGATCATCGGTAAACCGTAACTCTCCCGTGAAAGTTAGCCCATTACATCATTAGAAATACGTAAGACTGTGCGTATATTATACAAAATCAACTTTTATTTTGTTCTTGTTCGTTTGTTGTTTCGTTTCTTCGTTTGTTCTTTTCATTTCGTCGCTGTCATGGCGGCTCGATTGCGAGGTCTCTTCATTATGACGGCTTTATGGTCCGTGAAATGAAGCGAGAGAGGTTCTTGTACTGGCTGCAGTAGGAAGTTTGCAAACACTAAGTCTATGCACGTCCCTCGGATCGTGGTAGGTTGCATATGGATAAATCTGAGTGCGTATTTGGAAAGCATGTGCTGCACGATCCAGTCATTGGCAATGAGGTCCACGTTGAAGTCCCCAACCAGCACAAACGGACGGTTCTTGAACTTGTTGTCGTAGTCACGTAACGCAGCGTCTATAAACGACTTGACGTCCCCGATAGACAGGTTGGGTGCGAGGTACACGGTCATGACGGCGACTAGCAGACGGCGACTGAATCGGTGGACCGGTGTTTCGACGTGGGTGGCGATTCCGGGCTCGATTGTCGGCTCCGCGATGGAGTGCCAAGCATGAAGCTTACCCTGCACCTCCACCAGTGTAACGACGTGGGACCGACGAGGACACGGAGCACGACAAACAAACACGCTTTTTTGATTAATTGATCCTATAGGAATGGCACAACCCACCACGTGGCATCGGCCACGAATCGTGTGGCAGTAGGATGTGTGAGTGGAAAAAAAAGGATAATCATAAAGAGATAAATTTAGGGAAGCGAAAATATTATTTGTGTTTGCGGTTTCCCAATTGAATTCGAAAGAGATAGAAAAAAAAGAAAGAGAAAGAGTGAGGTAAATAAAAGCATTAAATAAATAATATGTTAAATGAAATAAATGACATAAGTATGTACTAGAAATATTAGCATGGCAGTCTTTTTGATTCGTTTATATAGTTACTTACTGCCTCACATATGTCCCTGTTGCAGTGACCCAGTGCCGACGCCCCCAGGGAGAGTAATGCCGTTACGGAAAGCTGAAGCCCAAGTTTTCGGACAGGAGGTTCAAAAAATCTTTGCCTTAGATGTTGATATCTGCTACATTCTGTGAAAAAATGCTCTATGGTTTCTGCTTGCGAACAATAACAACATTGAGGGGAAGGAACGAAACCAGGCCTGTGTAAGTAAAAATTTAAAGAGGGAATTCTGCATCGCAATCTAGTTAATGTAACTTCTAATTGTCTTGTGCCACACCATGAACTATGCCATGGAAACCTAACGTGCTGAAAGTCTGCCCCTTTTAGAAAAGAAGATCTTGTGTGTTCCTCTCGAATACAAAAATATCGAAATCGTGCGATAGTATTTTGGGAGGAGGGTCTTAGAACCTTCAAAAACGGGCCCTGAATCGATGCCGCCGCCAATGTGTCCGCTGCTTCATTTAGAGTTATTCCAGTATGACCTGGCACCCAAACCAAACGGAAAATACGTACATGATTGGGCATATATGTATATAATTATGACAGGCAGCTCGATGACTTAGGTACTGTCAAAGCAGCGCAAACTGAGAAAAAATCGGTCAATATAACCACTGAAGAAATAGATGCTGGGAGTTTGCGTAATGCCAGAATAATTGTCATTAATTCTGCTTGGAATATTGGCGTAAAATCGGGCAGTCGAAGAGAAAAGGACCAGTTTAATGCTGTTGAATAAATGCCCACTCCTGCTTTCTCATCTGTAATGGAGGCATCTGTGGCTATGATTGAACTTATCCGTAGACTCTTAAGGTGGTCGTTCAACAACCCGTTTATATATCCAATAGGCAATAGTTCAGCATTTCTTGGAAATATACCATCAAATTCTATTATTGTTTTATGATTGAGTACACTTGGGAAACCTACTTCGCGCATTGTTACTTGTAACGGCTCCAACAGCTGTTGTACGAAAATTATTTGAGGACGATGTAACCGAGACCACTCACAATCAAAAAATCTGGACGGCTCGCTAAGAAATATATATTGCGAGCGTCTGTGTATGGAGGCATAGATGTTTAGAAATGTCTGGACTGTTAGAATAGGAAACCTAGTTTGCAGAGACGGCAGGTATGTTTCATGGTAAATAATATTATTAGCTACAAACTTAGGAAGACCTAAACATATATGTAATGCCTCACGTTCAATAGTTAGAAGAGGGCGTAATTTGTAAGCGGGTCCCCCACAGAATAACACACATCCAAACTCTAATATTGTTCGGACGTACATGCTATATATCATCAACAATGTTTTTCTACGCATTCCAAAACGAACGCCGCTTATTCGCCTTAACAAACCAAGTGCACGTAATCCTTTGGATGCAATATACTCAATATGTGGGCTCCAATTATGATTTGTGATGTATATTATGCCCAAATATTTTAATGAATCTACCTGTGGAATAAAATCCTGCCCATACATCAGTGCGATTCGCACAGGAGAAGTCAACGGGAACGCGAGAAGAGCACTCTTGTTAACATTAAGGGACATGTGCAGGTCACTAAGCCATACTTCAATCTCATTCATATATGATTGTAGAATATTATAGACCAAGTGTATATCATTAGAAGCTGAAAAGAATGCAATGTCGTCCGCGTAAACATATACTTGCACGCCATTGTGAGATGGAATGGGAGAGGCCTTTGCCCTGCAGTGGGCGTAGACAGGCTGATGATGAATATATTAAATAAAATAGGCGAAAGAACCGATCTTTGAGGAACTCCCCTAGTTTGTTTTTAGTGTTTAGAAGATAAGCCATTCTCAGAGCAATAAAATGTGCGTCCGCTTAAAAAATTTTGTATCCATGCAATTATATACCAAGGAAGGTTAACACTTTGGAGTTTATTAGTCAAGATGGCGTGCTCTACACTGTCATACGCCTTAGCAATATCTAAGGAACTAGTACGGCGTACTGCTTTTTGTGCCGAGCAAGCTTAATTCTGTTTTCTAGATCAACATGTACACATCGTATAGAGCACCCAGCTTTGAATCCAATTTGGGAATCACTCAATATATGATTTTCTTCTACCGATTCTTCAATATGCCTATATAAACCCGCTCTATTAGTTTTACAATGATTGATGTGAGGGAAATAGGTCTAATTTTGTCGATTGCATAGCCTGCGCCCTGTTTTTTAAGTAGTCGAATTACTTTGGCAACTTTCCGCTCGGCTTGAATCCATGCGTTTTCTATCGAAAAATTGATAAAGTTAAGAATATCGCTGGGAGACAAATCAAACACAATTTTTATCATGCCTGTAGTTAAATTGTCAAGACCTGGAGATGAAGCTGGCAGTGACTTTACTATTTCTGATATCTCTTCTAATCTGGTTGCCTTATATTCATGAGCTTTTCCTGTAACCGGCAAAGGATAGGGTAACAACAATGCAAAGCGATCTTCCAATCCCTTCTCAATTGCTTCCAATGACTGCAACAATTCTGCGGGTGATAAACAAACCGATTCTATATTTACTGGTGACGGAACAATCTTTCTGCAGTGCAGAAACCTAAAGAGTGCTTTCTTATTTTTGGTCTCTGACATATAGCTGTAATGTTTGGAGTTATAATCTTCTTTTGCTTTGTCAACCGTTTGTCTAAACGTGGCAGCGGTATATTTATAGTCTTTCCAATTACGTGGGCACTGGTTGTAGAGTAACTTCTTCCAAGCTGCTTTTCGTCGCCTATAGTCGCGATCACAGTCTGTGTTCCGCCATGGTGAATGCGTTCTATTTTTAGTTGATTGCATACTGAATTCGGCTTTTTTCCTACTGTCACCTAAGAGCTGACATAAATGAATTGCCTTTACCTGATCGCTTAATCCTGTCTGTTTATTTAAGACTGATCGTTGTGAATCTTTAAATTTGCTTTAATTAACATACTTTCGAACATGTTTGGGTAACGAAGTAAGTGGGCACACTATTCCAAATAATATTGGTAGGTGATCACTGCTTGTGGCCGATATGATGGCAGACCAGGACGAAATAATGCAACCCTAGCTTGAAAAGGTCAGGTCTATCACAGAACGTGATAGGCCAGATACATAAGTTGGAGTTCTGGAATTCGCGCAATGAACGTAATTCAAGCTGGTCCATTCTAACAACCGTTTACCACACGCATCGAGTCGGTAACCCCACGAAATGTGGTGTGAATTGAAATCTCCTGCTATGATTACCTTCTTTCTAGATGCTGCTACTGCGGAATCAAGTAAAGTAGTGTTCAGAACACCTGTAGGGAAATAAACATTCACTATGGAAAATGGTGTATATCCAGGAATAGCTACATCCAATGCCAAAATTTCACTTTCTGCCGACGTCGACCGATATGAAATTTTCGCTGTATGGCCAAACTTCGTAGAGATGAAAAACGCTAGGCTCCCTCTAAAAGAAGGGCGATCCAACCGAAAGCAGTGATAATTATTTAAATTAAAACATTTTTCTGTAGATAACCAGGTTCCATGCAATAGAATTAAATCAGGAGAAAGTTCTGCGCAAAGATGTAACAGGTCAGTTGCTGCAGCAAGAAGTGAGCGGCAATTCCACTGAAGTACCTTTAATGACCCTCTGTTGAAGGTAGGCCGGCGGTCTCAACTGCTTTCTGAAGAATGTTGTCTTTCAAAAAATCGTCCATCGTTAGTGGCACTAGTGTCCAAATCCATACTTTCAATGCTTTGTGAAGTGGTCTCGGAGTTATTACCACCCTCCTGTTCTAAACTAAATATGGGAGAATCAGTGTAGGCAAAACTGCCAGACCCAGTTTCTGTCGTGGTTTTTTCATGTATGCCCTCATGAATGATTTTTTCATTTATGCTCTCATGAATATCTGTATCAGCGGATGCTCGCCCTGCAACCTGAAAAATGTTTCATCTGAGCCGTGAAACCTTGTCCGATTGTCTCTGAAAGATTTGAAAAAATTGAGCTCAGTGCTTTCGACATAGCCTTTTCGACAGCAGCTGCCACGACTTCACCTGTAGATACATCCATGGCTTTAGAATGCCGAGCAGCAGCTTCGGCATATCCACAGGATCTCTCTAATACAATAGCCCGAGCTTCACGGCGTGAGCATCGCTTCCTGTCTATGATTTCTAAAATTTGAAGCTCTTGAGCTCTCGCCAGGCAGTTTGTATGATCAGCAGGGTGCGAACCTTGACAAAGACAGCATCTTTCGCTTTGGGAATTACATGTTCTAGTGTCATGGTCTTCTCCGCATATGCGGCACCTAGGAGATGATGAGCATCCCTTAATGGTATGATCATAACGCCAACACTGAACGCATTGCAGTGGACCTGGAGTAAGTGCTTGAACTCTATAAGTTAAGGGTCATGCCTTAATCTATGTGGGCCTATTTATGCCTGCAAATGTCACAATGACCGACTCTGTGGGAACTCTCTGATTATCAGAGACGCGAGAGCATCTGTACACTGATGTTGCCCCGGCCGCTGAAAACATTTCCGAAACCCCTGAAGCGCACATGCTCGAGTCAACACCACGGACTAAGCCTTGAAGGCAAGCGAGATGAGCAGGAATAACTGGGCTCAGCGGATGTGATGGAAACGTTCCGCACTTTAGGAGGTCAGAAACACAGGCCTGGTGCGGAGAGCAACACAGAATGCCGCCCCTTCCAAACTGTCGGACATCGGTGATGTTTTGGTAGTGTGGGGTCGCTTTCCGCCGCTCCTCCTGAATTACCTTTGGGTTCTTTACACGGATTAATCCCCCGTTGTTCGGCACTAGTGCTACTGGCACGCTGTGAATACCACTGTGCAAAAAAAGCCTCTATAGGCATGTCATTATTGGGAAGAGAGGCCGTACAGACGAAAGACCTCTGGCCAGGGGAGGAGAGAGACATTAGGTACTCACAGTACGATCAGACCAGTAAAAAGGGGGAAAACAGAACGAAAATTCACAAATACACTGCCGCCCGACACGCGACCGACTACCCGACAACAGATCGCGCCAAACCACCAGGTACTCAGAAGAAGACAGGAGTGTCGAACCAGCCGGACATTCTCTTGGACCATCGATCAGAGAAAGAAGTGCAACTTTTCTTCGTCCCTGCGCTGGTCCAAGAACACTCGCGCTGCTTCGTTGCCATCACCACTGGCACATACGCGCGGCATAGGCGGTCACGTACGAGCTAGGAGGGACAGACCCATGGCTTTAGGAGCTTCGCCCCTAAAACACCGACGGATATTATATACAAGCGAAATAGCGCGAGTTTCAACAAAAAAATACAGATACTAACATTTCACTGACCTGTATGAACATAGAAAACTTCGCGGACCTGAAATGTGCACGCCATGTGCCATCATTCGCAGCACGACTTGCCCAGCGTGCTTCACAACGTATGTTCACGAAAACCTCACGTCCCGAAAGCAAGAATCAAATTTATGTTGTCACGGGCGGCGCGATTAGTTCATGGATTCATGAAACATGCAAAGTCGTAGTCTTTCTTTCCAACCAGCGCGTTGACAATCGGGCTAGCACAGCCGAACTAGGGAGTGGCCGCCGGTTGTCGTCTGCTAACCCTGTTCCTGACATCCGCTTGGTGGCGTGACAGTCTAAGGGCATTGCCAAAACAGCGCGGCGTCGCGATGTGTAGAGGCCAGCTCCAGACTCCATGGGTGCGGTGAAACGTAATAGCCGCACGACACGCTCATCCACGCATACGTGTTTATCAATGGCACCAAGGCGTAGTGCCTAGATCGGCAAACTGTCCGAGCGCGACACAACCGCCAACACTCCGGCACAAACACAGGTGGGAAGAATGACCTGAGCGAGGAAGACGGTTAGTTCTCTCGGTTTGCACACGGAATGTACTCTGCACACGGCCTTCATCTCCCGCGCGGTTCATCCCTTTGCAGACTAACTTGTTTGCATACGGCTCGCATCCCTCTGCGCTCGCTCCTCTACGGTCTATTCGTTCATCGCGTGCGCCTCTTGGGCTCCGTTACTCCTGTTTCGGGTAATTTTGCCTTAGAGTACAGCTATGCACATCTAGGCTCAGCTATGCATGATACTATTGGCCTTGAACACAAAATGGCGTTCAGATCGCAAGAATAAATAAAGAGTTCCAAAAGGTCGGAGAGCTGTGCTCCTTGGTTGTACGTTACTAGAAAAAAACTCACAGTTCCACCGCAAGGGCGAAGCAATGAATGCGATGGCAACAAATTTCAGCGTTACACGAAGTGAGGCTGGCAGCTAACTGTTTTGTATTCGATCTCGTGTAACTACAAAACGCTGGTGTAACGGAATACGGCCGCTCCAGGGAGAGATGCTCTCCGCATAGTCCCTTCGCGTTCAGAGCGCAGCACGTTGAAAGGAATACAAGCCGCCCGCTGTGATGGCTTTCGAGAGAGCGCGCGCGCCAGCGATCGCGACCGCGCTCTTAATTCAAATTTCAAAGTGGCTGTTTGCGCGACAACCCCCACGCCCCCACCTCGTGTCTTTTCATTCTCGTTAAAGACGGGAGGGGCGTTTCCTGTCTGCATCGACGGCAGGCCTCCCGAGCGGGGTGATGTTATCGCATGCACCCCCAGAGCGACGGAAATGGGCCGGCTCGTTTGATCTCTGCTTCGGCCGCGTTCATTGCCCCCGCTCTCGCGCCTTTACCTGCGCTAGAACATACAATGTGCGTGGGCATCTTATCAATTTGGACTTCATACCGGAAGGACATGACGGCGACGGCAACCGTGATGGCAAAAAACCGTCGAAACTGTCCATATTTATTTATTTGTTTATTAGGTACCTGCTTCGCCATAAGGCATTGCAGCAGGGAGGGTACAGTACATATAATCAAGCACACAAAAATATAATCATAAAGCATGGAACAAATGGTCATTTGAACAAATACAGACAATTTCCGGTGGCAGAGTGTTCCACTCTCTTATAGTGCGAACAAAAAAAGAGTAGCGAAAAGCGTCACCTCTAAAAGGAATATCACGTATTTTTAAGTGGTGATCTCGTCTTTGAGAAACATAGTTGGGTGGATGAAAATACAATTGCCTGATGATGGCTGTTCTCGAATGATAAATGTTATGAAGGAATTTTATTCTGAGGCTTCGACGGCGGTGTCCAAGAAGATGCCAATTTAGTGTTTTTTTGCACACTGTCATACTAAGCATCCTGTCATAATTTCCAAGGACAAATAAAAATGCTCTATTTTGCGCTTTTTCAAGTTTATTTACAAGTTCCTTAGTATATGGGTCCCAGCAGACGCACGCATACTCCGGTATACTGCAGACATGTGTAAAATACACCTGCCTCCTACGTTTCTGTGGTAAACCACTGAAGTTGCGTTTCAGAAAACTCAATGTTCCTACAGCCTTGTTCCTAACATAAGTGACATGTTTATACCACCTCAAATCAGCAGTGAAAAATACACGTAGATATTTATATTCTGTTACTTGTTGAAGATTAGCGTTATTACTCGTGTAATGATTGCTGCAGTGCGAGAGTTTCCCGGCAAAGGTGACGTGGACACCTTTTTTCACATTCATCGATATTTTCCATTTTTCACACCATGCGGCAAATAAACCTAAATTGTTTTGCAGTGCTTTTTTGTCAAAATCGCTATTGATGACCCTATATACTATACGGTCGTCTGCAAACATACTAAATGATGATGTGATACCCAAAGTGATGTCATTTATGAATAACAAAAGTAAAAGCGGACCTAAGACTGATCCCTGTCGTACACCAGAGGTCACAGAAACATATTTAGAGAAACAACCGTTGAGAGCTACAGACATCTGCCTTGAGCGAAGATACTCAGCAATCCAAGCAATAACCCTACCATCCAATTTGTAATGTCGAAGTTTAGCGATCAGAATACTGTGCGTAACAACGTCGAAAGCCTTTCTGAAATCCAGAAATATACAGTCAACACTTTGTTGCTTGTCGACAGCTGAGGCAAGGCCAAGAGTAAATTCTACGGATTGCGTTGTACAAGAAGAACCCTGCCGGAACCCATGCTCTCTAGGACGAAGAAGGTTATTGGCAACAAGGTGAGACATGATGCTGCTATAAATCACATGTTCCATAACTTTTCATACCATGCTAGTTAAAGATACTCGCCGCTAATTCTCAACTCTGTCTCTCTGTCCACCTTTAGGAATTGGCACCACGCGGACCAGCTTCGAGTCCCCAGGAACAATGCTGTCATTTAAGGAATTTTGAAATAAACGACATAAATATAAACACAGAGTGCCCGAGCAGTTAATAGGAAACGATGCCGGGATATCGTCCGGACCACTTGCTTTTGTGTGTTTCAAGCCTTGCCATAATCTCTCGACTCCCGTAGCACTAAACGCAACCTCAGACATTTTGTCGACTTCGACAGAAAAATCAACAGTTCTAACTACACTAGTATCGGAAAGATTAGAATGAAATACTGATGAAAAGTAATTAACAAAAATTTCGACCTTACTTGGATCATTAATTATAATTCTGTCGGACCAGTGCAGTGGTGGAACAGAAGTGTCATACTTACCGTTTCTTTTAACGTATTTCCAAAATTCCTTCGGATCGTCTACCAGCCTCTGGCCTAAGTTAGCGAAGTATGTTTGTTTGGCTGATCCAGTGAGCTCTCTAAAGCTATGTTTTAGCTCAACTAGCTGTATGTAGCGACTATCCGATTTCTCATCCTTGCTGAGTCGATAGATTCTTCTGATTTTTCGTATTAAAGAACTGAGTTGCTTGTTAAACCACGGTTTATCTTTTGAACTTTTGGAAGAGAGTGTTCGGAGGTGAACATATTTATCTCGCAGTTCAAAAAGAATATTTTAAAGTACACCCTACAACTCTTCCCCGTTTAACTCATCTGCCAATGTGTCAAAAGTGGGAAAGTAAGATTCAAGAGCTAAATTTAGTGCAGCGTAGTTAGCCCTGTTATATGCATACTCTGTTCTAGGGGCTTTTTTCGATACAAACACATTTCGAAATGTAGCGACCGCTACATGTAGCGACCGCTACATATGCCTACAAAGGGCATATGTTTGATATAATGTTTGGTGTATCACAAAGCAAGAAATCAAGCACCTTACCAGTGTCATAATTACGCGAAGGATCTCTTACTAACTGCTATCGCAATAAACAGCGCGAAAACCACAGGACACACAGAAGTTCAGCACGCAGCGCTGAACTCTCAACAAATTTATTGTGCAAAATCAAATGCATCGCCTAGAAATACACATGACAACCGCTCGCGTAATACTGCGTCATTGGACATATCGCAGATACGCCACTAACACCACAACCGAGACATATTACGACAAACGCCTCCGTACACACTCCATTACTTTGGGCAATATTACGATTGACGGGGTGCTGACACAGTTTTCACCTAACTGCGCAATCTTATACGCTTCAACAACTTCACGTGTACAGTCAGCACACACAGTCAGCGCTGTGTGCGTTCCCTTCCTTTGTGTCCTGTGGTTTTCGCGCTGTTTTATTCTAATAAATAAAGAGATTCGTTTTCTTTTACTGTGAGGTTCAGCGTCGTCTTTGTTACTTTGAAACAATTATGTAACTACGTGGCAACAATTTCCTGTATTTTGCTGGGACTTTGCGGCTCATAGGCGCATGGGAACCTCATTGGCAAAGCTGATATCATAATAGCATATCTAATATAACGAAAAAACTACTTAAAACGCAGTGATGCACTTTATTTATTTGATTTGTCAAAATACAATCGTGCACTATATTAGCAAAGCAGTAACTTAGACGCAACAGCCTGCTTCTGTTGGTCGCTTTCGTGCATTGCCTTAGCTTTCAGCCCATAGCTCCTCCAGGTAAGGGGTCAATCATAGTCGGATCGATTCTCGCTTATTCAGTAGCAGCACTTCCAGGCACTGATCGTCCTTGTTGGAAAGGGTCCGAAGCCTGAGTAACCATGACTCCTGTGAAGAAACAAGGTAAATAAAAAAATAGCCTAAATACCCTGAATACAATCATACCCAACAATACAATACAAGCATACCCAACAACAAATGAGGTTCATCTGGTAATTCAAGCGTGGTTGCATCTTGTCAAATCAATCATAAAATTTGTGGAATTAACTAACTTTTACATATTAATTCTATTTCAACATTTACAGTATTTTTATATTAAAAACAGCATCGATTCCTGCTAACAAGAACTAATTAGACCCCCGCAAAATTCCCAAATGTGAAGCTTCATGTTGGATGTGTTCTGCTTATAAAACATAAGCGTTCACACATCGATGAAGTTGCGGCATAATATTGAGTCGTTTTGAACAGTTCTTTTCTCACCTAAAAATAAACAACGGAATGTATTCCAACCGACATTTGAGACATCAGTTTAAAGTTTTCAGTTACCAATCTCCGAAAGAAAGACAGGATTGCGTTGTCACGACAGAGCCGCTGGAATAAGAGTATTTGCCTTGCCGCATGCAAGATTCCTCGCCATGTTTGAATGACGTCTCGCTGTTGAAGATTAATTGTATGCAAAAGAGCGACGTTTAAGAGTTATCCGTAAACGTTAGTTGGGTTAAATTGACTTCCTGGTTTAATTATTTGCAAGTCTTTGACGGCTTACTGATTGTAAACAATTCTTTCTGTGGTAGGCTATAAATTGTTTGAACTCACCGTAAGCGAGCACAAGAGAGACCAGAATAAATGCTGCCGCACGTCCTGCCATGGCACCCATGAAAACTTGCGCTGATGTTTCTGTTCTGTTATTGCAAAGTAAACCAGAACCACGCGTTAAAGAAATCTTATGTAGATTCAGCGACTCTCTTTTCAACAAGATACCCTTTTTTTATCAGACAAGGTAACCGAATTTCCGAGTCCGAATCAACCGTGAGTGCCCGTCCACGAGAACGTGCCGATGGAAATAAATAACAAGTGTGCGCTCATACTGACCACTGTGCTCCGACTATTGGCCGATAAACGCGATGCCGTGGTTCTATTTCTGCTTCGGTTAGAGTTATGATATTTTGCCAGTGCGATATCTATGACGGCACGTTTCATGATTCCCGGCAGCGCGGGTACTCATATCCAAAGACTCTTTACCTTGTGGCACCAAATATTTTATTGCGCTATAGTGGACAGAAAGTCGTTAAATGCTCTCGAGCTCTAAAGGGAACTGATCGCAACATATTGCTCTTTATAATGTACCGAAATCCCAGCATACATAGGGCACCACCTTAAGCTCTTTAATAAATATACAGCTGCCGTTGTGCTAGCTGCGGGAACCATGACGCAAGACATTAGTACTCTAGAAAAGTGCTATAGTATGACTGTATAATTTTACCACTTTGGAATAATGTCTACAGCCTTAGAAGCTACAGACATTTGTCACGTATAGACGCAAATGTGTTATTGCATATATAAGTTCCTTCGTGCAGCCCTTCATTGACCTGCAATATAGGGCAGTGAAACTGAAGCTTGTAACCTCTGTATCGTCGTTGTGTGAATTACAGTGCGAGATTGAAAACGTATTCTGTATTTACTGACTGGAGACAGTCATAAGCAAGGACCGTAGCGGATAATGCAAGGGCTTAAACAAAGATAGCCACGACATTCAACCGCAATTAGTTTTAATTCCCAGAAGCAACGACTACGTGCAAGATTGCAGCCTGTGCTAACAGAAAATAGAAAGGAATAAGGGCCTTGCTGAAGAGAGTGAGTTGGACAGGTACTTACGAAATCTGCCGTTGGTTTAGACAGTGGAAATAAGTTGCCACTTCCATCCTATTTATACACGCGTTCTGTTATTCTCACAAAGAAAATGGTAATTGTGCGGAAACGTCCACGGCACTATTACCATTCCACAAATTACAATAGAAGTATGTAAATGTGATCGACGCTTGGCATGAAGATAGACAGGAAACCAGGCATGCTTTGGCTGTCATGGCGAAGGCCGAGTGTCAGCGACGTCCCTTGCATGTTAGTAACTATCTTTCTTTGCGAAGCATTACTAGGACAGAAACGACGTATAATGGCGTTAATGAAGGATTTCCTGTCAGGTTATCTGCGAACCAATGCTTCGATTCTGTCAAAATTGACAGCAATAGTCTACATTGGCAAGTTTTCGCGTTATTAAGTTTCCAACTCGGCATCAGAAACATCTCGACAGGCTAATTTACCATGACATCCTATGGATAGGCATTTCCACGGAAAACATTGTTATCCTCTAATCCAAGTGCTAAGTGGTCTTAGTAAAAAAGGAGCAATAGCTTCGGCCTTGACGCAACAGCTAAAGAATACTTTTCATGTTTAAAATGCAAGCCCCGGAAAAAAAACACCGTAATTTTAAGCGAACTGTTGTGTAAACAGACATAGGTGTGCGCATGGTTGTCCATTGGGCGAGGGGGGTTAACTTTCAGCGTTGCGCCCCCTTGTTCACCCCCCCCCTAATCCTTGATCGCGTCCAGCAATAAGAAGCAGCTTCCCAATGGATGCAAACATGAAGATGAAGCAATGACGGGCTTGTCAAAGTTTGTGTGTATATATATATATATATATATATATATATATATATATATCCTGATATGTATATCCGCCACCATGCCTTCCTATATATATATATATATATATATATATATATATATATATATATATATATATATATATATATATATATATATATATATATATATATATGTAGAAGGTCTTCCTGAATTCGGTAGAATTATAGATGCTGAAGTGAAGTGGACGAACGAACGAAAAACGATGCTTTAAGAATAAAAGGCAATTTCGACTGCGACACGAGCAATGTAATTTACTTGCTAGAATGCTCAACGTGTAACCTTCAATACATTGGCCAAACGGAGACCCCTTTCCGATTGCGCTTTAATAATCATAAGTCGCATGTCTTGGGCCTGCCTAGCCTTGCCCTGTCCAAGCACGTCGCTACGCCAGGCCACTCTTTTGACAACCTAACCGCCACAATACTCCAATCCGGGTTTTAATCGCACTACGAAAGGGAGGTTCGCGAATCTCTTTTGATTCATAAGTTTAATGCCATAGCATCTGGGATCAACGAGAATCCGGGCAGGTTAACATTTTTGCCAGTAAAAGAGATAAATTAATCATCGTAGTGCGCGTGCACGGTTGTTTGCTGCCGTGATCGAATCTTCGGTGACATCAGCCCAATCATTCAGGTGACCAGAATGCGCATGTAAACTTGCTATCATAATGTGAATCAAATGTGACTTATCAACATTCTATAGATTTTATTTTTATTTTTTTATTTTTTCATTGTGTCACAAGTGTGGTGATATTTCAACCACCCTACATACTATCGCTATTTTATGTTTGGGTTTGCTTTGTCACATTTTGAATATGTACTGCTACTTCGCTATTTATGCTATCACCATACAAAATTCTGCGCATGTCTGAATATCTGTCTGTTAACAGTGAATGCCTCTGTGTAAAAATTTGTTAGCAGTGAATATGCACAATGGGGGCGCCCCCTGCCATGTCCTTATTTAAGACGTACGCATTACAGTCATATGCACGTGTGCCCTGACGAAGGCCGGTCCCCGGCCGCAACGTTGGCAATAAAGCATCGTTTTTCGTTCGTTCGTCCACTTCACTTCAGCATATATATATATATATATATATATATATATATATATATATATATATATATATATATATATATATATATATATATATATATATATATATATACATATATATATATATATATATATATTTACGCAGGTTGTATATAGATATACAACCTGCGTAAAGACGCATGTGGGGCAGACGTCAAGGTGCCTGCACGAGCACCTGTTAAACATATGACTGTTAGCGAATTGCTATTCGAGCGTTTATACACACACACACACATATATATATATATATATATATATATATATATATATATATATATATATATATATATATATATATATATATATATATATATGTATATATATATATATATATGTATATATATATATATATATATATATATATATATATATATATATATATATATATATATATATATTTATTTATTTATTTAAGCGCTCGAATAGCACTTCGCTAACAGTCATATGTTTAACAGGTGCTCGTGCAGGCACCTTGACGTCTGCCCCACATGCGTCTTTACGCAGGTTAACGGAATAATATACACCACTTGGTTAACACAAAGCGCAAACAACTTCTTTTGTTTGATCATGTTGCACAGCACCTTAAGGAAATCGCGGCGAACGCCAATGTGAATGTTGTTTTTCCTGCGCCTCGAAAACTTCATAGCCTGCGGAAGCAAACTTCTCCCGTCTACATTAAAACAGGCGCGTCCCAGATGCGTAGTTTACAAAGAAATAAATATCACAGTTTCGGCGATCTAAAACTCCTTAATATGGTTACATCGTCTTCTGCCGTCCTCTGGCATTGCCCGAACCTTCGTACCGTCGCTGTGTTTTCTGCACCGCAGACACAGTACAAACGAGATGCCCCGTCGGACACTTGCATTTTCGTAGCTTGATCCGCAGGTATTTATTTATTTTTAATTATTTGAGTACCTTCAGGGCCCGAAGGCGTTACGGACGAGAGTGGGCACAATATATACAAAATGAAGAGAACAACAAGAAAAAAAGAGGCTGCTAAGAGTATACAGTGCTTCCAACAGCAGCCTTACAAGCAGTGACATTGGTCAGTTGGGCAATGGAGGTGAGCAGGTGGTTCCAATCAGTTGAGGTAATGGGAATAAAAGAATCGCGAACAAACTTGGTACGTGAAAAGGGAATGTGTACATTGTGTGGGTACACAGGAAGTACACATTCATCAGTTTCCACAGTAACCGCGACCTTTTGGCACAGGGCGATGCATTCAACAGACTCCGCTGCCTCTCCGTGTCACATTTGATATTCTGTGCCATTTGGTGGGATTATTTGATCAGGTGGCACTGGCGGAAGTTTAAACGCAGGCTAACGATGTCAGCATTGGCGTTGTGCACGGCCAGCGTAAACTTGTGTCTGATAAGTGCTGTTTCGATTGAAAGAAACGCGAGCAGTGCGGCATCTACAGTCTCTGCTGTTTCGTATTTCATTTCAAGCGGTTGCAGCCTGGATGGCAATAAAACGCCAATAGAGCCATCCATGATATCATGAAGAACCATTCTAGCATCTGTTTAATGCCGGCAAGATTAGAGCGCGATCAAAACTGCGCATCGCGCTGTTCGTGTTTCTTTCAATCCCCGTACACTTCGCAATAGTGTCTTGGTTTTAACACTTAAAACACGGTAATTTAGCGTAGCTTTGTCACTTTTTCAAAGTTGTAAAATCCTTAGAGGAAGCAAATTCAGTGTCAAAGCGGGAGCCGGCGGATGGAAACACACAAAGTGCAGAACGAGTAAATGATCTGGAGAAGGTGCCTGAAATGGGTTTGCCGACGTTTCATGTGGGTTAGCTGTTGGCTTCGCAACGTCAACAGCTAAACCACATAACACGTCGGCTGGTCTGTCTCAGGCAACCTCTCCAAATCTTTAATCTATCTGCACATAGAGTAAGCAAAGCATACCCGTTTCCTATTTGAAGCCCTTGGGCTAACACGAATTTCTAAGAATGTGTAAGGGCAGGGAATTTAATTTCTTCATCGCTTTATATTACCGTATTTACTCGAATCTAGGCCGACCCCGATTCTAAGATGACCCGCGAAATTCGCAAGGCGAGAAAAAAAAAACTTAGTCATTGTACTCGAATCTATACTCGAATCAAGCCGAGCCCCCACTTTCGCACATCGTTTTTTCGAAAAGAAAATATCGGCTTAGATTCAAATAAATACGGTATTTCTCGCCTAGGCGAGGAGCGAACAAGAAGGTACTAATATTTCTGAATTGTCGAAACTCCGTCCACGTTTCAAATCGGAATGAAGCGTTGAACCTGACAGTTGTATCTGTAGACTGCACGAAGTTCAAAGTGCTTCGCCATAGCTGCATTGCCTTACGGCAAGTCAGCTCAGTATTTCATCTGCTGTACTAAACCTGCTAACAGCAAGCAGCGTCGAATCTAGCGCCACGCTATTAGGGACGTCACACTAAAATAACGGCGTCCCAGATAATAATTCTTCGACTACATCACGACAAATGAGTGATTTTTAGCTCACGTAGTGCAGTGTTCAAGCTTCTAGTTCTCCCTGTTGGTTTTTTTTTTCATTTTCTACGCATACATTCCAGCAGATGGACGTTTTTCTACATGTTATCCCTTGCATTCCTCCTCCCCCCTCCCCATGTCACTTCCCGCTTGAAGGCCAGTCACGGCAGTTTTGAGCTTAAATGTGGTTAGACAGGAACAGAGAAACATCACTTCCAGTTGGTATCGTCCCCTATCATCACACCTAGCCAGATAACATCTTCACTTTCTTTTTTAGAGGTGAAGCAGCTTTTGCGCTTGGCTTTGTCCGTAGTTACATTGGCGACCGTTCGCATTTTAAAACATACCATGGCCATCTGTAACATATTGAGCGCACGCTCGCGCCAAGGAGAAGTCTTCTTCGTCTTCTTCTTCGACCACCTGGATGATGATACCTGCAGAGCACTTTAGGGACCCGGGCTGCCATATGCTGTCCTAGCTTGGCGTAACGCAGACAAAACCACGTGTGCTGGCACGCGCTAGCGCGTTCGGGCCTTTGTAAGGGGCTGGGTAAGACGCTGTGGCCTCTCCCCCTTACACTCTCTCAGCAGTCATGTGATGGCGTCGCGGAACGAGATTCTGCAGACGCGCGATGAACCCGCGTGGCGTGCTCCAACAAGACTTCGGGATGAGTTACAGCAACAGCAACTACAGTGAATTCATGGTGTGCTCCACATGCAAGGACGCGTAAAATTTGGCAAGGTGCCCGTGATGAACGGAACTTTAAGTCGACCTATGCGTTCCTTCGCATCCCCACGTGGTTCCCTTTAGTGGGAGATGGGGAAATGTTTTGCAGAGGCCCAAATAAGGGAGAAGAAAGACTGGAAATACTAGGCCAGGGAAGGACCTTCTTCCCCAATCTACAAGTTTACGTGAAGAATTACTCCTCCTCCCCCCCCCCCCCTCCAACTCAGTGGGCTACTCTCCTCGTCGTACGCCAGTGAGAGTGCCGATGAATCGGCTCGAGTGTCTTTCGACACGCCGCTTTTTCGCGGACATAATTGTTTGGGAACTAGCTCATGACAGCTAAACAGCAAATCAAACTTGCGTTCCCCACTAACCGTTGGCACCTCCACGACTTTCTGCGTCTATCGGGGAGCAACATTGATGTAGATATTTGCCAGTTGGCTCAGAATGTTCATCGCCAAAAGTCGCATTCAAGGTTTGTTATATTGGCTTGTAACCTTTGATTGTATATTGCAGCGTTGTGACACGCGTGCTCAGAATAAAGATGATTTCTATTCCAGGTTTGCACTTCATTGTCAATTCGCCGAATGTTTCTCTTTGCCTGCAAAGCCCCCCGATTTTCCCGTGTGCCTCCGCCATGTCGGCTACGTGCCAACCCCCCCCCCCCCCCCCTCAAAAGGTTGCCGACCCCTGCTCTGGATCTTAGAAGTGCTTCCCTCCCTCGTATTTTGCTCCCGTCCAAATTATCTCAGCAGGCGCTGTATTCCAGTAATGCCACTCAAACTAACTTTAACGCTGACATTAGACACCCGACACTCTCAAAGAAATTTGTTATTCGGAAACAAGCGCAAGTATGGTACTCACACTCAGCCGCATGCGACATCAGGTTACTGTGGCACAAAGTAAATCGTAGGGTTGTTTGTTGTGACCAAAGAGCGGTCAATTGATTTTCATATGAAAAAGAGCGAACAAGGTTTAGTTGGCTGCGGCTGTGTAGTCGTACATCTCCTAACTAAATTTAATTTAGGTAGAGGTGTAGAGAAGAAGAGGGAGAGGAGACTCTACATTAATATTCTGCATCGTTACTTATAAAAACCGTTTGTGAAGAGACAGCGAAAAACTTTTATTGCGATAGCAATTATATGGACAGTCTCGGCTGGAAAATGTCCGTCCCCTTCGCCGTCATGCACCGTAATGTATAAGTATGTATATATATATATATATATATATCAAAGTCCCAAAGAAAAATAATTCAGAAAGAAACCTGCGACCTGTCATTCCGCATAGCGTGACGCTAACCACTACGCCAGAAAGCGTAGATCATTCAGGTGGCTAACGGCGAGCGTTATATACACAATCTTTACCGCTGGCACGACTCAGAGATGACAGGCGCTTATAAGCGTTTCTTCATTACCAGCGACATGGCGCGAGGAGCTCGACGGGCGGATTTAAAATTCGTCGGCGAGCTCGCTCCCTTTTTATATTTGCGCAGGGAGAAGCTTGCTCTTCCGCTGTCTGCTCGCGCGTTTTCTGGTGGTGAGGGGAAGAGGGATGTTTCAAGCTTTCACCGTGATGTCCGCGCTCATGTTACGGGGCGTACGAAAGTGACTGAGCGCGAACTATCAAGTGTCACAGCTCGACACTTGAAGCACGCTAGTTTCCTTCGCTGCTTCGGCCGCCTTTGCAGCAGGAGCGCTGTTCAAACTGAGAGTATCCATTGGCGAGCCTCACTTCGTATAGCATTAGTTTCTTCCTATCGCATTCATTGCTTCGCCCGTGCGGCGAAACTGTGACTTTTTTTAGTCTAGTAGAGTGGTGTCACACAAAGTGTAAACGCATTTTTTTCCTGAAGTCACCCGAAAGCCGTAATGTGTAGAAAACTATAGAGGGGAACACCTATGCCTATGCGACTACAAATTACACTAGTAAAATTGTACATCATGGATAAATTGGCCTCTGAAGGTTGTCCAATTCGATAGCTGAAAAAAATACATAGGTAGAAGAAACACCGAAAAAGCACATCTTCACTTAACTTCTGAGTCTGTCTCCTTTACGCATTGGGATTACAATACTACCATGTTAAGTACTACCACATTAATCATGTAATAGCTATCCTGCTTTGAGAATGCCAAAACAAAGACATTTATTCGAGTAATGTTATCAAAATGATTGAACTGCCTTGCTGTAGAATTCTATTTCAGGCGAAGGCTGCAGTAATTGGGTGACGGACCAGGGACTTGACCAACCAAATACTTGCTGCCAGTTCGTTTATGCCCTCTAGGGTGGCACTAAACGATATCAAATATACGAAGATGGCTGCTAGAAAAGCAGGACCTTGGTCCTGCTTTTCCAGCAGGAAGACCCCATTTGGCGGTGATGAATGCTGTTCTAGCTCCGTGTATTCAAATATAAGTTTGTGAAATATAATAAAATCAATAAATTTCTTCTGTGCAGGTGATGTTGTGACGAATCGGACAATGATATTCTGTATTATGTTAGATGTGTTGTCAAAAGCCTCTGTGAAAAACTGTTTCGATGATACTTCAGGTCACTTCAGGTCATTGCGATACTACGACGTCATGGCACACTTCGCTACGACGTCATTAATGACAGCATTACCGACTCATTGTGGCGCCGGGCACTACTTGAGGTCATCCATGCATCGCTTCGTAGGACATCGTGCGCGCGCCAGCGCAATTCTGGAACGTTATCTTGTCACTTGCCTTGCGTTGTTTCCTTATGTGGATGTATTTTCCTGGCTTTCGCGTTTTGTTTGAATCTGCAGGACGATAATTTTCCAGAAGGGGCACTGACACGCCTACTTCTCCTGGTTTTTTTTTTATTGTGAGCGTGCGTCAATGGCTAGAACTCTTACAAGATAAGATGTCGTGCTTGACAAGAATAGTTGAGCTTATTGTGGAACTAGTGTGTACCTGCGGTAACGCTAAAATATATGATGCTGAATTTATAAAATGCGAGGCATTTCATTCTCAGAATATTATCGATGACCCACGACCGTACTCGCCGCAATCATTGCATTGCGAGTGTTCCTTGCACATGGTGTGAGTGTTCCTCTTGATGGGCAATGTTCATCAAAAAATACAGTTTTGGTAGCTTGGTTGAGTCTTGAGTTTTCGTAGCCTCGTTCTTCAACGTCACGACCATGTGACCTGATATAAAGTACTACCACCACAGTGCTTTAGCTGGCCATTCTTTAGGGCAGAAGACATACGAGAACCTGTGTTACGCGGTAACATGGCAGGTATAAAACAGGATGTATTACGCTACGCTTGTTCCTGTTCAGTTTATCAAAAGGCGCAATGAATTGGTGGTTTACCGCGAGGAACAATGCAGTGAGTTCAGAGTACGTCACCATGGCAAATAGTTGCATGTGACGTAATAGGTCCCTCCTTCATAAGCCCGCGGCGCAACCAGTGTCTGGTTGTGGTGACAGACCATTTCACGAAATGGGTCCAGTTCTTTCCTTTACGCAAGCTGACTTCGCAGAAAGTGTGGGACTGTCTTTTCGGAACCTTCACGATGTTCGGATTCCCTGCCCAGCTGATCAGGAATTACGCTACGTACTTCGCCAGCAAGGTCTTTACAGATGTCCGTGACGCCCTGAGAATCCGTGAAAAGCGCACATATCTGTATCATCCACAAGCTAACATCAGCGAAACGGTAAACCGAATCTTTATATCTATGCTTGTCGCGCATACTGAGCGTCACAAAAATTGGGATCAGAAACTGGCAGAAATAGCATTTGCAACTAAAACGACAGTGAACTGCTCAACAAGCTTCATTTCTGCTCCACTTAACCTGGGCAAGCAATTGCAGTTTCCATAAGACGATACATTTGCATCAGCGAACGCTACTCGAAAATCTTACGCAAAGTTTGCAGGTGACGTGAAGCAGAGTTGACCGACGTCCTAGAACAGGAACCTCAACGTATCACGTGTAGAACAGTCGGAACAATACGACAAGCGTCGCTGCAAAATAACCTTCCACGTTGAGACACCCGCTCAGCGATGGCTGAGCGGGTGCCTTCAGGGGCAACCTGTGCGCTGCTGGGGGGAGACGCTCCTTCTGCCGTAAAGGGTAGACGCATCCACCGCGCTGGTCGATTGCTGCTCTCTGAGACCAGGGATTATGCCTTGCTGCCCCGTACATGTCCTTGGGCCCACCTTTCCGTATGAGCCGTATCTTTAAGTAAATTGGTGCTTTTTCTTAGGATTTGAAGACTTCGTCGACATAAGGGTGTCTTACGAGGTGAATCTACGCCTTTGTGTAAATTCGGTATTAGTGTACATATTCTCCGATTAGCAGGCACGTCGACTACACTGGCTTATAAGCACTAGTTTACAGTTAGACGTAAAGTTGGCACTTACGTTACACCACAGACGCAAATTTTATCGAAACGAAGGCTAACTAGCGTTGCTTGTCGTATTCCGGCGGGAACGAGCAAAAAAAAATACTAGAGCTTGCTGAGTCATAAGAGTATATATGTAGTGTTCAGTACGTTACTATAAAGAGGATAGCAACAGTGCAACCACAAATCACATTAGAGAAGCCCTGATGCCACAAATCATGTTAGCGAACGGTTGATGTTACATGTTTATGTAAATTCTGCGCCACTTGGGATAGTTGGAGCACCTTTGTCAGCGCTTGCTTACAACATTAAAATCGCCAACTGTAACAAACAGCACTCCTTTCTCTTCCACTCCCATATAGTGTCGTATAAGATTTCAATGTCTATCGTCGACATTCCAGGGTTGATGCAGACAGTGAATCACGTTTAGCGTGTAGCGAGAGACGAGGGAGACGACGTGAAGGCGGCCAACGTGGCCGTGCCGTTGTCTCGCCACTTTATTACGGGGCTAAGCGGAGCGCCGGCGGCTGCAAGCGTCCAGGCAGCCAGAAGCGTGAGCTCCGTAATAAAGTGGCGAGCCGGTACTGTGCCGCCGCCAGAGCCATTGCCGGCACCCTCGACACGCCACCTGTGTCACCCGCCCAACCCGATGACGTTCGCACCACTGCGAACGCCAACGTAGGTCTAAAGGTACAGGCCTGGCCGTACTACGCCTACGCAACGCTCTATCTTTCAGACTCCAGCTCCCCAGTGCGCGCAAGAACCGCCGGCACCACAGCAGCCTGTGTCTGTTCAAGTTTCGTGGTGCTTTTCTGTGGGATGTCTCGGCCCTGTGCCGATTTCCGCGTTCCCGGTTTCGCTCGCTAGTGCCAACAGCGTACCTTCGTCGCTACCCTCGACCACTGCACATCTCCCAGAATCGGCCCCCACAGACCCCTTGCATTCCTGTAGTTCTTTCACGTTGACGACCTGGAGTGCCCACGGCACTTCTTGTCTCGCGTTCTCAGCAGTTTTTTAAATACGCCTCTATGGTTTTTCACTTCAGCTTCACCTCTGCGGGGGCGGGGGAAGAGGGGGGGAGTAATCTGTGGCATCATCAACACCATCATTTTCCAGTCGCCACGCCACGCCTCTCGCGCTACAAGCGCATACCAACATACCACGGGCCGTGATATGAGGTAATGCGTTGTATTGAATAGTACTTTATTAATCGTAGGCAATCGAACAGCCAAATACCGCGAAAGAAGAAATGAAGATGTGCCACGTCGCCGATTAAATATCGAGCTTTTGTCTTCCCTTTCCACGGTAGAACCAGATAAGAGCTAATATACCATGGAAGTGCTCGTCAGTAGATAGATAGATAGATAGATAGATAGATAGATAGATAGATAGATAGATAGATAGATAGATAGATAGATAGATAGATAGATAGATAGATAGATAGATAGATAGATAGATAGATAGATAGAAGCGCCTTTCGTTCGCTAAGAAATTCTTCGCAGTTAAAATGTTACAGAAGCTGCATGAAACAATGTCGTCTGTATGTGTCAACTTTTAAGATGAAAATGTCGCTAGTTTTGCATTGTTTACGATAATGTTCTGCATTTTATTTGGGAAATTAGACTCGTCATTGGTGTTGTTTTATTCTGGCCTTTTATACACTGGAGATAAACCAGAGAATTGTTTCATTATGCTCCCATGTTTTTCTTTCGAGTCCTTGCCTCTCTACTTACACCCATGCATTGTGCACTTATGAAGATGCTGTATGTTTGTGCCGCCAGAAGTGTAACAATTCTGCCACTTGCCAGAAATGAACTATCTTGTAGTTAGGCAATAGCCTAGTTTGAATAATTTGCGATGAATTATCATTGGGTGTAAGCACAGCTCTGCCTTGCAAATCAGTAGCGGTTAATTGACTCCTTTATCACTGCTGCGGAAGGGGCATGGTGCACTCGGCCACATTTTCAAGCTCCGGTGGGAAGCAAATGCGACTATGGACTCTACAAACAACGATCTCAATGTCCAGCAATTTAACTTTTACTATAGACTTGATGAACTTGATGCTGATCAGGGCAAAAACTGGATTGCCCTACCCATTCGTGAACTACGAATAACTACGGATGTTTTAATGAAATAAACCAATGTAGTTTTGACAAATTTGAACGCTGTGTTTTATCTCGGTGAAAAACCACCTGGTGAAAGGAACAACACCACCGTGAACAGCACAATCCAGAAGGACACTTGCAACTTCGTAAGGTCAAACATTATTCGAGCGAATGTTTCTTTTTATTTATTGAGAAGACGCGCGTGCAATTTGATTCATATATGACATCCTGGTTGTTTACTTGTTTGAAATGTACGTCTTGGGGCTTTCCCCAGCCAAAGAGCAGGCACACTAAAGTATCCGTTTTATTCGCTGCATGTCTGCTACGGATATAAGGCAGTTCTTAAAACGTGCGTGAATCGCGCACGAATTACCAGCGTGCTGCGCAAACACAGAAATAGAGATAGACAGGACATACCACAGTCATCTTGGAATACTAACATTAGCTGGAATCGCTTGCGTATATTTTTTACAGTAAGGAGTTCTTACTCAAGATTTTATATCCTGCTGCCCTTGCCGAAGTGGACAATAATTCAGCTATGCACAATATTGAGCATAAAAAGTGTTCAGCCTAGAATAAATAAAGAGGCCCGTTTTGTTTTAATGTGAATTTCAGCGTCGTCTTTGTTGTTACCTTCAAACAATCGTGCAACCACGCGGCAAGAACTGTCTCTACATTGTGGGATTTTTCCGCTCATATGCGCAAGGGTATCTCATTGGAAAACCTAATATCATGAGCGCATGTATAATATAACGACAAAACTACTGAAAACGCAGTGATGCACATCATTTATTAGCCTTACCAGAAGAAAATCGTGCAATCTATTAGCAAAGGAGTGGGTTGGACGCAACAGACTCCTTATGTTGCTCGATTTCGTGCAATGCCTTAGCGTTCAGCCCATGCCTCCTCCAGTTCAGGTGTCCATCATAGTTGGATCGATTCTAGCTTCTTCAATGGCAGCACTTGTAGGCACTGATCTTCCTTGTTCGAAAGGGCCCCCAGCCTGAGTAACCATGGCTCCTGTGAAGAAACAAGGTAAATCAGAAAAAGCCTAAATACTTCAAATACAAGCATTGCCACCAATACATGTGTCACTGTTTGGTATGAAAAAGTTAAGTCGAAGTTGTAATTCAAGCGCAGTCGCATCTCGTTAAATCAGTCATTACGTTCGTGGAATTAACTACTTTTATATATTGATTCTGGTTCAACGTTTGCATTATTTATAAAAAAATAGCACCGATTCCTAACGAAAAATAATTAGGCCCCCGTAAGTTTCACAATGTGAAGCTTCGCGTCGGATGTCTTCTGTTTATAAAACGTAAGCATTCATACATCGATGACGTTGCGGCATAATATTGGGTCGTTTTGAACAGTTCTTTTCTCACCTCAAAATAAACGATGGAATGAATTCCCCCTGGCATTTCAGACAAGATTTCGCAGTTGTGGATTGTCAATCTCAGAAAGAAAGGCAGGATTGCGTTGTCACGATAGAGCCGTTGGAATAAGAGTATTTAGCTTGCCGCATGCAAGAATCCTCGCTATGTTTGAATGACGTCTCGCTGTTGAAGATTAATTGTATGCAAAAGAGCGACGTTTAAGAGTTATCCGTAAAAGTTAGTTGGGTTAAATCGACTTCCTGGTTTAATTATTTGCAAGTCCATGATGGTTTACTGATTGTAAATAATTCTATCTGTGGTAGGCACTAAATTGTTTGAACTCACCGTAAGCGAACACACGAGAGACCAGAATAAATGCTGCCGCACGTCCTGCCATGGCACCCATGAAAATATGCGCTGATGTTTCTGTTCTGTTATTCGAAAAGAAACCAGAATCACGCGCAAAAAAAAAATCTTATGTGGATTCTTTCACACGCTTTGGAACAAGATACCCTATTTTTTGTGATCAGATAAAATAACCGAAATTCCATCTCCGAATCAAAGGTGAGTGCTCCTACATCAGAATGTGGTGATGGAAATAACTAATCATTGTGCGCTAATGCTAAACACTGTGCGCCGACTATTGGCCGATATACGCAATCGTGCGGTTCTATTCGTGCTTTCGATTACGGCTGATATTTTGCCAATGCGACATGTATGACGGAGCCTTTTAAAATTCCCGGCACCGCGGGTACTCACATCCATGGATCTTTTAGCCTGTGGCGCTACAACATTTTTTTTAGCAATAGTGGACAGACAGCCGTTAAATGCTGTCGATCTCTAAAGGGAACCGATGCAACATATTGTTCTTTCTAATATTGCTAAATCTCAACACATACAGGACAGCAGCTTAAACTACTTAAGTGGTCTACAGCTGCCGTTGTGCCAGCTGCGGGAACCACGACGCAATGCAGCCATAATTTAGAAAGCTGGAAACTTGACGCAACGCATCAATAATTTAGAAAAGTGCCATCGTATGACTCTGTTTTATCTCTTTAGGAATAATATCTACAGCTTTACAACCTACATGCATTTTTCACATAAAGACACAAATGTGTTATTGAATATATACGTTCTTCCGCGCAGTACTTCATTGGGCTGCAATATACGACGGTGACACTGAAGATTGCAACCTCTCTATCGTCGTTGTGGGGATTACAGTGTGAGATTGCAAATGTATTCTTTATTCACTGACTGGAGACATTCTTAAGCCTGGAGAATATAAGGGCTTAAAAAAAGATAGCGATAACTGTCAGCCGTAATTAGTTTTATTTCCCGGGAGCAGCGACTACGCGCAAACTCGCAGTCTGTGCTGAAAGAAAATAGAAAGGAATGACCTTACTGAGGGAGTGGAGGAGGAGGAGGAGGAAGGAAATGAAGGAAAGGCAGGGAGGTTAACCAGACGCGCGTCCGGTTTGCTACCTTACGCTGGGGGGAAGGGATGAAGGGCTTAAAAGAAAGAAAGAAGAGGGAAGAAGGCACTGTCAGGGTACATATGCACCTGTCCATTGAATGCCTACAAGCGGTCGTTTAAGCCGGTCGATTTTAAAAACAGCAGTTGATCGGGTACCTACGAACTCTTCCGTTGGTTTGGACAGTGAAAATAAGTTGCCAATTCCATCCTATATATACACGAGTTCAGTTATTCTCAAAAAGGAAATGGTAATTGTGCGGAAATGTCCACAGCACAACTAATGCCACAAATCACAATACAAGTATGTAAATATGATCGACGCATGGTATGAAGATAGACAGGAAACCACGCATACTTTGGCTGCCATGGCGAATGCTGAGTCTGTGAGCAACGTCGCTTGCATATTAGTAAGTATTTTCCTTCGCGAAACATTGCTAAACCAAAAAAGACGTGTAATGGCGATGATGCAGGATATCCTGTCAGGTTATTTACGAACAAATGCGTCGATTTCGGTCAAAATTGACAGGAATAATTTACAGTGAGATTAAGTGTTCGCTTTACGAAGTTTTACTATTTTACATTTGGATAAGAGGGTAACCTTGTTACCCTCTTATCCAAATGCTAAGTGGTACAAACAAGTCCTCTGGTCCTCACGCAAAACTGCGCAAAATGCCAGCTCCGGGAACAACAGCATAATTTTAGGCGAACAGGTATGTGAACAGACATCAGCGTGCGCATGGTGCTCCATTAGGGGAGGGGGGTTAAGCTTTAGCGCAGTGCTTCCTTGCCCCCCATCTTCCCATTGATTGAATTCAAGAAAAAGCTTCCCAATGGATGCAAAAATGAAGATGAAGGAATGACATGCTTCTCAAAGTTCTTTTGAAAGTTTTTTCAAAGGATCTTCATTCTTGCATCCTTTGGGAAGTATTCATATAAATATATATATTTGGAACATTTCTGCGTCTAAAGAGGTGTCGTATGCATCCTGCACATGCGATATTTTCAAGGAAACGGAGGCATGTCTTCGTTCCCAGGGTGCGTAGGTGTCGAAACGTCTATGTCATTTGGTTATGATTTGTTTTGTTAAATCGGCGTAGAACTATTACCATCGTGCACTCACCCGCCTTTTGGAACATTTTTAAGTCTAAAGAGATGGATGCATCCTACACCTGTGATTTTCTCATGGAAACACAGCGATGTCTTCGTTCTCAGCCCGCGCGGCACATGGTTATCTCATCGTTTCATAGCTCTGACACAAGGGCACTCTAAAGTCCTTTACCTGAGGGGACATGTTCCGGAAAGGCGTTCATGGATGGCGACACACGACAAAGGAGTATCTCCCTCCGGGCAATGTTTGTTCACGGGAAAGCAGATCCCGCATCGATTTTTTGAACGTAAATGGTGCTTTCGTACACAGCGTGCACGACCTCAACAGTGTAGCCTTTCAACGAAGACTCCGTGGGTGCCACCTAATCCCCTTCGTGATGTTGTAAATATCCGTGACCCACCCGAAACTGCACTGCCGAGACAGTGACGTCAACCTTTGTACGACCGCATCTGGTTGCTAGCGCCGCCATGTTGAATTCGGGCAGTGCTGATTTAACGACCAGTGCCTCTTTTTTTCGTTTCTTTCACTGTCTTTTTCTGTGGCGCTCATCTGAGAAGCCGCAACTAATCGCTGAGGCCACGAACCACCTAGAGAACTTAGTGCGGTGCCGTGTGTTATCGACGCAACTTTTCTGCAAAGGGTCCTCAGAGCGACGAAATGGGCGTACTGTGAAGTACTGTATGCTTTGCCCGTACGTGAGGGGTATTAAGTGAAAAGACGAAAAAGTCTGTATCGAAAACGACTCCGCGCTGTTCGCACAAGGGCAAGGCAACGAAACGTCTCTTGCCAGCTCTGAAAGACGACCACACTCTTTTACAGCGAAAGCTGTTATGAGATCACAATAATGGCCTTTTTGGCGCTGTAGTTGTCCGCTGCCATCCACGGTGTGCGTTACCGCTATCGCGCGAAGTAAAAAAAAAGAAATAAAAAATATACAGGGTGGAACGGGTTCGAACTTGGGCATTCTGCGTGGGAACCTCAGAGCCATGCCATTCCACCTCAAAGCCATACCGGTGCTTGAAACTACTTTGCAAAGAGACACTATGCGAACTTCGTGTCGGGAAAGAACCACATTAACATATGTAATAGAGCGTGCTAGAAGAGTAAAATAACAACCAGGCGTCCGACAACGCGAATTCTGTACCCAGGCGTCACACAATGTGAATTGCGCAACGAGTGGATTGCTGAACGATTCCAACCCATTACAAAGGGGTATGCCATAATTCTTCATCGTCATCAGGCAGAGCATCAAGAAAGTGCACATACTGCCATACAGGTGTTTAGCGGGTACCGTGGTTCTCCGCAGAATGATGAAAAATGGCCTAGTGGCGGCTTCCCACAATTATGATGATTTATAGCGTAGTGGATTCCTCGCAATTGCACTAGTATTGGTTGCCAAGGAAGCCCATAAAGCCAGCATGATCCATTTCCTCAGGGTCTCAATAAAGTTATTTCCCTCTCTCTCTCTCTCTCTTTCTCACGTTAACATATGTCATATAGCGTGGTGGGAGAGTGAAATAACGACCGGGTGTCACAGGATGCCAATAACGTAACTAGTGGATCGTTCAAAGCTTCCAACCTATTACAAAGAACTCAGCCACAGTTCTTCATCGTCATCAGCCGTCGCATCAACAAAGTGCACATAACGCCTTACAGATGGTACCTCAATTCTCCGAAGAATGACGGATAATGGCATAGTGGGTGCTTCACAACTTGACAAAAGTTATGATTTGTGGCTTAGTAGGCCCGTTGCTAGCGTACTTGTATCAGTAGCCTCAAGCGCGTTTATAACGGGCTCTAGAAATGCCACTCTTCCAGCCTTCGCTGTGAATGTGCACTGTAAAAAATATTTTGTGAAAAAAACAGAAATTCTCTGGCAGCTCTCTTGCCACAGAATTTCTGTAAAGCTATGTTTTTTGCTTTGAAGTTTTCTGTGTTTTAACATATTTTTTCGTTTTAGTTTTACAGAACTTTTACAGAAATTTTCTGGATAAACACAATTTTCTGTTTTGCGTTAGAGAAAACAGCTCTGTTTTCTGTTTTCCTCGTTTCGGTTATTTCACTGTTATTTTCTGCTTTACTGTACAGAAATGTCATGTTTAAAAACATGTTGCAGTTTTCAGTCACAGAAAAACCTGTTTTCTGTTCTCATATTCCTGTTATTTCGCTACTAGTCTCTATTTTCGTTTACAGAAACGTTATGTATGAGTGAATGTTTGTATATAGTCAGAAAGACTATATATTTTCTGTTATTGCCTTCCTGTTATTGAATTAGTGCCTTCTGTTTCGTTAATGGAATTTTTGTGCATAAAGATTAACTTATATATTGTCTTACAAAAGCTTTCCACAGTACTAAAATGTAGTTCTGTCACTTGTAAAAGCGACATGCAAGAATGGTTTTGCTTAGCCAAATGCAATGGCAAGAATACCAATATATTGCGTTTCCATAATCCACATACATTCCAGATTTCTTAATAATAATATTTGCGATTTTGCGTGCCAAAACCACAATTTGATTATGAGGCACTCCGTAGTGGAGGGCTTCGGAAACTTCGACCATCTGGTGTTCTTTAGCGTGCAATGACATCGCACAGTACACGGGCCTGCGAACGCCGCGGCGCGAATGGAACCCGCGACTTCCGGGTCAGCTGCCGAGCGGAGTAGCCACTGTACTACCACGGCGGACATTGTAAAGTTCTTGGAACTACACCCGCGAAGTGCTTCCAACACCCTAGTAAGTAACGCAATAAAAGCAGGCACGTTTCAGTGGTGTCTCCTTTCATAATAAAAGAAACGAATCTTTATTTAATTACAGAAAATGCGGCAAGTAAATAAACAGCTGAAATTATGAAAACAGCATACAACTTGTCACTGTAGATTCAAACCGGCTTTCAGAAATGGATACACGCACACACACACACACACACACACACATATATATATATATATATATATGCATGATGACAATGAAAAATTTCCGGTCAAACATTTAAAATTCGTAGTTTCGTAGAGCTTTGACTAAGTTCGCCACTTTTGGTGTGAGGCAGTGCTGCTTCCTTGACTTCTGGACCTTGCTCCCTCTGTCTGGGTTGATTGCTGCGATTGCCCTAAAAGCGAATAATGACGGTTTTATATGCATCATGCTGCTGCTTGAATATGCTGAACTTAATTAAGCACACTGAGAACAACAGTGATTATGTGGTTAAAGCGCTCAAGAAACCCTCGCATTGCCTCTTTAAGGTCTGCTGTGTGCAATCAGTAAAAAAAAATTAACATCATGATTCAGATGATAGTTAATTTCTAGAAAATACATTATGGTTCATACAATGTCAGTTATTGCAGTGTAACGACTGAAACGAAACAATGCTCTTCACGGAACAAGGTCTCATAGAACAATACACACAGACATGCACACACATATACATATGGTTCATTCCATATCAAGTGTACCCGGTAAATTTTCGACCATCTCCGATCCTGCTGAAATAAATTGGGCTGGTATGTGTGAATGTCAGATGTAGTTATTGAGGTGTTATATTTCGGGAAAAAAAATTGTGTTGCCCAGAGGGCGCTTCGAACTTTGGGCACGGAAGTGAAACTGTGTCGTACATAAAAAATTTATATAAAATCACTGGTTCGAGTCATTACTATGAAACAATTTTTTTTCTTAATTTCAAGGCGCTGCTCTTTCATGACTATGATAGTTCATTCATTTCTGTTTCAACTTTCATTATTTTTCGCCTTGACGAATAGTCGCAAGATGCTGCATGTTTAGCATTTCTTAGAAAGAGCAGCGATTTTTCCGCGAGTAATATATTCACATTGGGGGCTTTTTAGGTTCCTATAGTAAGTGATAAAAATACCGCGGGATCGAAAGAAGAAGAAACGTTGCCACAATATTTTGACAAAGTCAGAAAAAATAGCGTTTTGACCCATATTGAGACTTCATTTTCACAATGTAGCGGTCCAAGTAAAAATATGAATTTTGCATCGTTGTGTAGTATGCTTTGTGGGTGTGACGTACAGGAAGTTTGAAAAGAGTAGTTTTTATTATAAGACAGAAAAAAATTTTTAGGTCATACGAGGTTTTCCTTTGCCTCGCCTTCACTGCATAGCACGTCAGCGGATGATTCCAGCGGGGGCCTTTTCGCAGCAAATAATGCAAGTCATAGAACTGCTTGCCACTTATTTTAGTAATACTGCTGTACAGGCCCGTAGCCAGGAGGGGGGTTCGACCCCCTCCCCCTCGTACGCCAATGCCTGCCTGTTACATGCTGCATAATCCATAACATGAATTTCGGTTCTCCACACAAGAGCAAAACAATACAAATGCTCAAAATCCATTTACTAACGTTGTAAGTGTTAACAAATAGAAGAGCAGTTCTAATGAACGATTCGATTCATTCAAGTTATGATGTGCTTCAAGGAGTGATTGTTTTCTTCAGTCATAATACTTAAGCAATTACTGTTTATTTCTAATTGCGTCATTCGGCAGGAAACAGCACCTTCAAATAAAGAAAGCACATCTCTCGCGGTAGCGTAGCTAGCTTGACACACAAAGCAATCCGTCATATGCGAGTCGGCTGATCAGCGCATGAGCCGGTGTTTTGTACAACTGCCAGGATGCTCTTTTTGCGGCCCAAATGTCGACAGGAGGTAGTACAGCTGTCCTACCAAAGCTGTCTACCAAAACCTGCGACAGCCTTTTCAGACGCCCTAAACCTCTCGCGCGATATAACGTGCGTCTAAAAAAGGTAAAGACCTCGCTTTCGTCGATGAGCACCTCGCGACTGTGTTGCATCATTCAAAATTTGTATCGGTACCTTTATTCGACAATGGAAGTGCGATCGCTGCTACCGTTAAGCACTGGTGAACAATACAGGGACGAGAGCCAAAGAAAGATGCATTCGCCCTTCAATACGCCACTAACAACAAAGTCCGCTTCTCCAGATCCCGGGATTGTTTAACAGTCGTCACGATCGATGTCCGCAATGTGCCTCCACGCGCATCTAGAACAGCTCAGCCAGAACAGCTCCACTGAGAGATCACATGTGACATGCGCCACGGATCACTGCCTCGAGCGCACATGAGCCCACTTTCCAGAGATGTTCCCGGTCTCACGCCGCTGTGTGTAAACCACGGATAACAACGTCGTATTTCATACGAGCTGCAGCAGGGAATATGCTAACGCGAAACGCGCAGAGGTCTCCTACCGAGAGGAAGACGTGCTTCACCGCAGCGCAGGAGGAGCGATGACGCAAGATACCACATGAACTCGTCAGGCCCGAGTCCCATGGGCTAGCTGCTTGAAGTAAAAGTTTGCCGAGTGAACGTGTTCCGGACGTCTGGTGATCTATTCTAGCCCGGAATTCAGCGCTTCGTAAGGGAGGTGATGCAATGATACTAAACCAATAAGCTCTACGTTCTCACATTCCCACCAGTAATGTTAAGGGTACATAGCATTATACAACCAAGTAGAACTTGTCATGCAATGACCACTACAAAGCACTAATCGCCGCACACCAAGCCACAACATTATTGCTCTGTCTTATGTTTACTATGCAGGTGAAAGCTACCTATTACGGCTAGACGCACGCACAAAAAAGAAAACGTTTGCACTTTCCATAAAAAGAAATTCTATGATCCGTGGGTAACGTTGCTCGGTGAGCTGATTTGGCACTTAAACGCACTTCATTAGTTTTTGGAGGAGATCGGGCCAAGCAAGAAAAAGTAAATAAATGCAAAAACACAAAATACACAGGTATAGTGTCATAAAGAAACAAAGCGGATAAGGCAAACAAATACATCGCATATTCCTGTACAGCAAAAGCTCGTTACTGGTTGACCGCAGGGAACGCGCATTAAGTGCGTAGCCAACGCTGTAGGATGCGCACTGCAACCGTCCAAGTAGAGATTCTCATACTTTGACGTATGTGGTCGCTACCAGCAAAGGTATCATTGTGGTACAACAGCAGGCGTTCACTCAAGCATCCGCTTACAAGGCCTCATCAGTAGTTCGACAAAAGCGCCGAAAAAATTGCGGATCTCGCACAACCGTGCGATCGCGAGCGCTGCCCATGCCAAGCTGAATTAGAAACCATGCGAGAGCGAACTTCGAAAGCGGGCAGATACGATCTACGAGCTCTTACGGCAAGGAACTTTTGTTAAAAGTAAACCACCTACCTTTCAATGGCGGGCACACAAAAAAACACGAGCAGGAGGGTAGCGCAGCCGTGCTATAGTGAACTGCAGAACACTTTACACCGCAGCCGTGCGTAGCCGCGCTTCGACGTGAGCGGTAGCCATCTTGGAAATGCAGGGGCCCGCGGGGCACGAACGTAGAACCGCAGAAATTTCTTTGAACATCAATCACGCAAAATAGCTTTTTGCGTGAAACCAGAAAAACATAAAATGTTATTTTATTGCCATTTGTAATTTTAGAACAATTTAAAACCGTCGAGGCTCAACTTTGAGTTGTTTCATTTGCTAAAACTCGCAAACAACAGAAAATTTCGGTTTCTTTTTTTAACAGATTTCCGTCATGGCACACTTACAGAAAAGTTCTTTCGCGGTACAGAAATATTATGTATTTTATCTGTTAATTTACAACTATTTTTTACAGTGTGTTGCGCTTTCCGCGCAGACCTGGCGTTTTGTTATGAGCAGAGGAGAGTTCGTGCATTCATAATTCAGGCCATAGCACATGCGTGCGACCCCTGCGGAACACAAGGAAGACAAGAGTTCAAGAGCAGGCAGGGATTTCGAGGAGAAAGACGACTGTTCTCTGGAACACCTAGGGGAATTCTTTTAGCCATTTCCTTCTCGGACACAGGTTCGCCCACACACTTAAAGTGTTACTATCCTGTTAGCAACCGCAGGTAGTAACGAGAAGAGGAGTAAATGTCACTACCCTTGGAGTTACAACCGCAATCTTTTTAATAACGGTCTAACTCTCGAGCGTCAACATCACAATATAACTTCGGGTAATTATGCACAGAATGTGATGACTGAGAAGAACACACATACATAACGACAAGGCTACGCGACGTATAGTTAGTGAGCGGTTCCTGGAGTATTTATAGACCTAACCCTGGGGAACGCAGCTGGCGCCGGTGAGCAGCAAGTCTTAAGTATGAATAAAAAACTTTTGCACCTATATTTATATAGCGTACAATCTGATGAGTTGTGCGAGGCGACGTAGCGTAGGACTGTTAATCAGGCGTGTTTAACATTATGTTACGTCTATTTTGCATCATACTGCCACAACGAGGCTCAGTGAAGGTTTGCAAAGGAAAAAAGCTGGATGCAGTTACTATACGCTAAAGGCAGCAAGTACTACTTTGCTACGGAAAGGTACCAATTATGTGCAGAATGTTGTACCCTTTTGGGTCTGTTACTTCTTACATTTCGCGACGTAATAGTCTGCTCCCTGACCTGCATTGTCACGAGCTTCCTTAATTTTCTATTCTGTAAATACTGCCAGTCCTGTATCACTTTTCGATTGACATAATGATTGCTTCATTATATTAGAGCTATCAACCCCCCCCCCCCCCCCCGCTCCCGGAAGTCGCGAGGGTTAGGGGAAACCAACCAGCCTTTCCTTTTGGACAAACACTGCTGTAAAATAATTTCACAATAGGATTCCTGTTGGTTCTCGGGCATGTCAATAATAACACCTACATCGAGCGAACGTAGTGCCAACAGGGCTAGTGGAAGTGCAACAATGTGCTGAAAAACAAATACACACCGCTGCTACAACTGCTCATTTCCATAAATGAGTACTCAGAGGGAACGCGGACTATGACAACACAAACATGCTCCCTGCCCCCCTCCCCCCCATCCCGCTCTTGCAATATCTTATTGCTAAAATGATATCCAATTATAGCCCTTTTGGTGAGTTTGTTCCCATTTACCTTGCGTATGAAAACGCGCACAGTACTTCCCTTCATTTCATTACCTTTTGCTCCTCCGCTTTCAGAATAGCGGGAAAGATGCTTATACATTGTGGTCGCTAAGTTGTAAGAAAAGAACTTGTGGTTTTCCGCTTGATACAGTTGATATTTTTTTCGTCCGGTTGCGATAAAAAGTGGTACTTCGAGATGACTCCAGTTACGAACTTCACACCAGGTAGTGATGACATATTCATTCGTAGTAAACAGGTGCATAACAAAATGTACGGGTATGCAAGAGGTAGTAACCGTTGCAACGTTTAAATATCTGCTAAGGTAGGTAGTAAACAGGCAGCAAGGAGTACGTTATGGTCCAAGAAAGGTAGTAGCAGCTACTGTTACTACCTATTTGCTTGCAATTACTTGCTTTTTTCTAACTTTTTATGCGTACACAGATCAAAGATGAAGTGGTTCTGCGGTAGCCTTACGTCCTGTAGCGACATATCTGTAGAGCTAATCTCGAAGTCAACAGCCATCGTAAGGTGGGTTTTATGATAGCTTTTATCGTTTTGTGCAATAATAAGCATTCATAAAACGTAAAGTTTCTTCAACCACTGATCGTTTTTTAATGTGCTCCTAATACGCGTACGACGAGACGTCCATTGTATTTGGAAGCCTTTGCGAACGCAGCCCGACACCATCCTCTGCAATACCCCTCGGAGGATCCCTGCAAAAAGGGCGCACACAACTCGTGAGAAGTATGCTGCCCACTCAACGCATTAGGAATTCTGGCTTCAGGAAGCGGAACGAGTCGGGAAAGTGTGCCAAGCCTCGCAGTCGTCTTCAAAGGATCCGTATGCGGTAGCCATGTGAAAATCCTTGGTGGGCTCTCGCGAAACACTGCGTGGGCCGCATATTATCTGCGAAAGGATGAGTGGTCGGTTAAGTACAGTGCCATACAAACATAAGATGGGTATGTCCAGAAAAGATCGAACACGAGGTACCGATCACCATTCCCGATTGTGATGAAATTTAGTTGAGGTCTAGGCCTTACACCCAGAACAATGGTTTCGCAGTTAGTATTGCGAAAAAAAATTTTGTTCACCTGAAAAAAAAATATACAAATTTTGGCCGCAGAAAGCGCTTTCCGCCAATTTCGCGATTTCTGAATTTTGAGCGCACCCAGGGAAAAAACGGTGCACTTCTTCATCACAATATTTATTCCCCTTAAAGAACAAGTGAAATACAATCTTATGAGTCTATTATTTCCCTTGCTTGTCGAAGCACGTTTGAAGAAACAAATCACAAACTTGGCAAATCACACAAAATACCTCTATTGGAGGAATTTATTGCTGCAAGCAAGTTAAAGTGAGGATAATAAAAATCGGTACATATTAGGTTTGGTACTTTCGCTCCCTTTTAAAATAATTTGCGTGGTTTTATCGTGCCCCGTTTCACTCGATAATTGGGCTGAAACAGAAGTGATTTAGCAAAAACGCCGAAATTTTCAAATGATTTTCTCGAAAAGGCCATTTTTAATTTTTTTAAATCCCACTGATTGAGGTCAAGGACGTCATCTACCGTTCTGCAGAAAAAAACGTTGCATTATTTTGGTTGCTAACAAGTTATAGTGCGTCAAATGTGACCATGCCAGCCTAGCGGCCGCGTCGTTCGTTATGGGCTGAAACTCGGATATAAATGCTAAAAATACTTGTACGTGACATAATCACAAATCAGTAGCTCCACACCAACAAATGCACAGCCCGGTGTCATGGTTAAGTAAGCTTTGTCTTGCGATAAGCCGCTTGACAAACCCGCAACTGCGGCCGCTCGATGCTGCGGGCGCTGAAATTACATGAGTGCCGCTTCGACTGCCGATGAGCTCCGCTTGAGCGCCAAACTACGCTCAGAGGACATTTCGAGAGAAAGAATAGATCACTGTGAAAGTTAAAGGCCGATAAGTGCCAACAAATGTCATAATATGCAACGAAAACTCTGGCGAGAGCAATATTCTGAGCTAATCTAGAATTGGCCATCTGCTTCAGTGTAAGCGTAGATGCGTTCATAGTTGTGAACATCGACCACTTCATAAATTACCAGCTTTACCGCCAGAATCAATCTAGTTACGGGAACATCTGACGCTACACGTATTTACCGGGTCTCTCCGATAAGTAGTGTCAGTGAGTTGATTAATAAAGATGTATTGATCCCATCAGTACAACACAATTAAAGTTTTCAATATAGGCTCCTCCTGCGATGACCCATTGCCTCGAGTGAGATTTACAGGTATCGAAGGCGTCACGGTAGGCTTCCTCCGGAATGTTTCTTAAGGCCCTGGTGCAAGCCTCTGACTTCGTCAACTGTCCCGTAATGAAGTCATTGCATAGGAGTTATCAAAACAAAGAAGTCAGGAAGAGTCATGTCACGACTGTAGGGTAGCTGGGGAACCCTTGGCACCTTTGAATCGACGAGAAAGCGGGTCATGACGAAGACGATGTGGATCGACTGGCGCGTTGTCGTCGGTGATGGTCGTTGAAGGCCGTCCAGGGCGGGCGTCATCGTCGACCTCTTTACGACCTTCTGAAAAGGCCTTATGCCACCGGTACGCTTGACGTTATGACTACCAATTATCACCTAATGTCTTTTTCATAGGAAATGTTTACACTCCGGACTTGCCAAGTTTCACACAAAACTTGATGGCAATCCTTTGATCCAAAGAGAGCTGCATTGTGGCTTGCACGGAAAATGAAATCGAGCTTCACGGGCAAGTCTCCGCTTACTCTCCAGATAGTAGCGAACGACAGTGCTACAGCGCCTGCGTAAGCTATCTTCACCCTCCACCATATCAGTCGTTCCGAGTGTGTTGTGAGGTATGCACTATTTACAATATATTCGCTGACATTACTTTTTGGACAAACCCTGTAATTTCGTTCACCTTGTCGAAGTTATTGAAATAGTAAATGAACACGAGTACCACTATTGTGGTGATGGTTTCTGGTGGAGGATTTCAATAACGTGTACAGAGTAATGAACGTGCAGTTATGTAACGTTTTCAAAATATTCCTGCGCATGCGAAACTGACACAGCGTCCGTCTTACTTTTCAGTAGGAAACCATGATCACATTAAGCTAACTTGAACCGAATAACAGCCACCATTTTTTGTTACGTTCCGACGACGCAGAGATGCAGAGCGGGCGATGGCCTTCTCATGCCAAGCCGCAAGATGAGTGGAATATTGCATAGCCCTAATAGAACGCACGCAGAAATGAGCAGTACGGATGTACAGTCAAACCCGACTATATGGAACTGGTATAAATCCAATTGTCCTATAACTAATTTGGAACACGACGATGCTTTAACCTCTAGCATAGGAAAGTATACAGCTGCATCAAAGAAAAATAACCGGGACAGGAAACAGTTGGTACACCGAACATCGGGCTCCGTGAAACGCCCCAAGAAGTTGGCCCTCTCTCCAGAGAGGTTCGCTTTTTTCACGGAAGCGGTCTTCCCGCACGCATTTACAGAGCCAGTGTACAGATTAGGAGGGCGCTGCACGGAGCGAGTAGAAACTGCCACTTGCCATCAGATGCTTTCTCCCATGAACCTGCCGCTGCATGTATCACCCCATCCTCCCCAACTTCAAACCACGAGGAATAAAAACTACAACAATATGGCGCGCCTATCGCCGCGATGCCGGATTCCCTGCATTACCGTAAAGCGACGGCATGAAGCCTATATCTTATATCGCTGACTAAGTTATATAAAGCCTATAACGAACCCGCATATAAATCGATATATGCGGGTTCGACTGCATTACGTAAAGTCCTCGGAGAGCAGCGTGAAGTGTATGCCGAACAGTGTGAGGCTGATCAGCAAGAGAAGGGTGTTATTGAGATCACGATGAAGCGTTCCCGAGTCTTGTCGATTACGCTGTCAAGAAAAAAAAAAAGCAGACATGCGTTGAATAAATCAAAGTGCCACTTTCGTATGCCACTTTGTCTACTATAGTTTACGTAGAGCTATGAAGGACATATGTGGTTGGAAAAGGGAGTATGGCAGTAGTACCGCAAAAGCCAGCAACCATTGCAATAGGTTGCTTATCAAACTCCCAAGAACGGCAGCCCTGAATCTGCAATAGCTGCACTTTTGTTATGAGTTAGGAAAAACAGGCAAATTAAGGTAATGCGTATATATATATTGTGCATATATAGCCATGGGTTATCTGCGACGTGCTGGCTCCAGTAGCTTAGTAGGTGAGGTGTTGCAGTGGTAAGCTCGAAGGTGCGGATTCGATTCCCGGCCGCTCAGGCGGATTGCAACAATGCTGTTACTTCGAGTTAAGTGAATGTTAAAAAACAACAGGCTGCTAGACTTGTGGGTCCCCCAGTGGGCCTCGATCGCATCGAGGTTCTGGCGCAGAAATGATTATTCAGGACGCAGTGGCCCGCTGACTCAGTCGTACCCAGCTGTCACTAATGACGTTTAAGAGCGAAGCTGTTCAAGCTATCGGGAACTTGTGCTCCGTCGTGCTGAACACCACAGGTGGGTGTGCGCCACACGAATTGGGCAAGACCAACTACCGAGTGCAGCAGGTGCGAGCGTTAAAAGAAAACTGCTTGGCGAAGTGGAGCACGTGAAACACGTGAAAGCGAGAGAGAGAGAAAGAGATATTGAGGAAGTGAAAATAGAGAGAGAGAATGAAAGAGCAATTGAGAGGGAGTGAAAGAGGAAGAGAGAGAGAGAGAGAAAGACAGCAAAAAAGAGATAGAGAAAAACAAAGAGAAATAGAGGAACAAGAAAAAAAAGAGATAGAAAGACAGAGAAAGGCATAAAAAGAGAGAAAAATACACTGAAAGAAACACACATGAGAGATATATGAACAAACAGACAGCATGACAGACAGAGAAATTAATAAACAGAAATAAAAAAAAGCGGGATAAGGCAAATACAGAGGGAGAAAGAGAGAGAGGAAACGATAAATAGAGAGATAAAGAGAAATAAAGAAATGGAAGAAAGAGAAAAAAAGCATGGTTGATCCCTCCGTCATAGGAATCGGAATAACACGCAAGTAAAACGTGCCCTTACAGAAGTAGCTCACTGAAATTAAAAGCAGAGCACAGAAAATACGGGACAAAAGAGACAAGAAGACGGCACAGGCTCACTGCTTACTGTACATTGATATAAGATAGTTTGCACCAGGTATTTTGATGTCTGGCAGCTATAACACCGTTTAACGTGGATGCACCCACTTTGATGCTTCGTGGTAAATCTCTATCCAGACGACTAACGTCCATGTTCAAGTATTAAACAAACGCTTGTGGTAGCTGTAGTAGTTAACGGTGAAAGCGTGATCAGAGAATGACGTGTGATAGCCAGCGTCGCACACTGGACGCAAAAGTCGGTCGCCATCCCGCGGCATGCTAAACTGTGATTGAACACCACGGCCGGAATACACGGAAACGCAAAGCGCGGCGTGCCGCCTGTGTAACCCAGCGGCGATTTTTCTCGGGGCGAGCGTAAGCGGGGAATGTTATTGTCAATGCGCGGAATTTTGCGCTTTGCCTACAAAGCCCCCCCCCTCCTCAGAAAAACCGTGTGGCCCCCCGCCGTGTCGGGTTCATGCAACTCGGCCCTCGCCCTCAAAAGGTTGCACACCCCTGCTTTGCAGCAAACCAGCTGCTTAAAGCACTTCTCTCGCTCGTATTTTGCTCCCGTCCAGTTTACCTCAGCAGGCGCTGTATCCCAGTCATGCCACTCCAACTAACAATAATGCTGACAGCAGCCACCCGACAATCTCACAACAATTATTATTGGGTAACAAGCGCAACTGCGGCACTCACTCGCAGCCGCATGCGACATGAGTATACCGTGGCACGAAGTTAATCGTATCGTTTTGGGCTGTGACCAAAACGTGGTTTTTTAATTTTTATATGCAGAAGCGTGAGTGGCTGCGGCTTAAGGCTTAAGTGCCTGCGCCTGTGTAGTCGTACATCTCCTAGCTAAGTTTAATTTAGGTAGAGGTGGAGAGAGAAAGAGAGAGAGAAGGCTCTGCATTATTATTGCCCATCGGCACTTATGAAAATAGCTTTTGTGGAGACAGCAAGAAACTGTTTTTTTATTCTAATATAGTGGTATCATACAAAGTGTTGACGCATTTTTTTACCTCAAGTCACTCGAAAGTCGTAATATGTAGAAAAGTATAAAAAGCAACACTCCCTATGCGACTACAGATTAGCCTAGTAAAATTGTACAGCATTGATAAATAATCCTTTGGCGGTTGTCTCATTCGATAGCCCAAAAAATACACAGCTAGAAGAAACCCCGGAAATGTACATCTTCAATTAACTTCCGAGACTGTCTCCAACAGGCATTGGGATTAGCAAAAGTGCGCGTTGCGTACTTCCACATTATTCACGTAATAGCAATCCTGCATTGAAAATACCAAAAGAAAGACATTTATTCGAGTAATGTTACCAAAATGATTGAATTACCTTGCTGTGCTATTCTGTTTCAGGCGAAGGCTGCAGTTATTAGCTAACGGACCAGGCAGTTCACCAACCATATACTTGCTGCCAGTTCTTTTATGCTCTCTTGTGTGGCACTAAGAAATATCAAATATGCCAAGATGGCTGCTAGAAAAGTGAGTCTATGGTGCAAACATTCCGTTTGGCGCTGAGGAATGTTGTTCTAGCACTAGGCACTTAATTATAAATATTTGAAATAGAATAAGGTGAAAAGGTTTCTTCTGCGCAAGTGATTGTTGGGATGAATCTGACAATGATTTTCTGTATTAGGTTACATGTATTGTCTGGAAGCTCATTGAAAAGCGTTTTTGACGATATTTCAGGTCACTTAAAGTCATTGGGATACTTCGATGTCATGGAAAACTTAACTGCGAAGTCATCAATGACAGCGTAACGAACTCACAGTGGCGCCGGCTATTACTTCAGGTCGTGCATGTCGCGCGCCCTAGGAGATCATGCGCGCTCTAAAAAAATTCTGGAACGTGTTTTTTCACTTGCCTTGCGTGTTTCCCTGTGTGCATTGATTTTCCTCGCTTCCGCATTTTTTTTTTGATCATCAGGACGAGGCTTTTAAAGAGGCGCATTGACAGGCCTTCTTCTCTGTGCTTTCATTGTGACCATGCGTCAGTGGCTAAAACTCTAACGCGTGCTCTCTCTCGGCGCAGGGCACGGCAGAAGATAAGAAAATCTTCGCGAGTGTTCTGGAATGTTCTGACAAGATTGCGCGCTTGACACGAGTAGTTGAGCTTATAAGGAACTTAAATGTGCACCTGCGGCAACGCTAGAATATATGATGCTACATGTATAAAGCCGAGGCGTTTCATTTACCAGAAGATTAGAGATGACCGATGACCGAGCTCGCCGCGATCATTCTAATGGGAGTGCTACTTGCATATGCTGTGAGTATTCCTCTTGCTGAGCGAAGTTCATCTAAAAAATAAATAAATCTCTAGGGGTTTCATATCTTGGTTCTTCAGCGTCATGGCCATGTGACCATATATAAGGAACAAGCATGACCGTGCTTTAGCTGGTCATGCTGGAACCAGTGAGGCCGTGGCACGTGTGCTCCGTTCCTATGACATACACGTGTCGCATGTGCCGCTGAAAAATCTGAAAAGTGTTATGACAAGCGTGAAGGACAAGCTTCCTAAAGACAAGTTCCCAGGTGTCGAGTACAATATTCCCTGTGCAGACTCTGACCATGTGTACATCGGCGAGACAGGGGACATTCAAATGCGCCTGAAGGAACACTGTTACGACGTTAAAAAAGAAAAAAAGTGTCTTCAAATGCACTCGCCTAGTATTCTGTGTCAAAGGCACATGACATTGACTTGGCCAGTGCGCATGTGCTAGCCAATGAAAGAAATCTAACCTCGCGACGCCATCTCGAGTCATTACTGATCCAAACCACTGATACCACTTTAAATCGTAATGACGGCATCCTTGCTTCCCTATACGCACGCTGTTTGCGCCATCTATTTGCACGTAGTACATAGTGAACCCCCGTTCTTTCATTGCTTCATTTATGAACAAGGCCCCGTACTAGAGCCGAAACGTCTTTGTTATTTTTAAGTGCTTTTGGTCGGCGTCGTCTTACTCTTGATCATGATTGTTCCCGACCAGACGAGCTTTCGTCGAACTCTTTCATGTTGCTCCGTCATCATTACTTGTGTGGTGAAAAACGCGGAGTGCACAGTTCACTTGTCTCGGATGTTACAGGTTTGATGAGCACATCGAAACGAATTCACACGGAAGCTTTTTGCAACGTCGAATAATTTTAGGGGGGAAGCTCCTTAGGGTCGAGCCATGTCCCTCCGTCGCTGTGACACGCTAGAACTGGAAGCGCTCGCACTCGCGCTCAGCGCTCGCTCTCAGCCCGTGCTCTGGTTGGCGAAGAAGACCAAGAAGTGATTCGGCTATAGGCTCAAGACACCTACCTCGTCTGCAGAAATCAAGATGCTCTGCAGAAGGCGAGAGACCAGGTGGTGCGGGCGTTCCATACAGAATTTGCGAGATGTCCCAGAGAGATTTTACTTGTACTCAACAAGGCGTACATGATCACTTCAAATATCGATGTCATAGACAGATTGGTTCACGGGGCAGTGGGGACTCTTATAGATTGTGCGAGCGAGGAGTAGACGATGAGTTCCCAAAGCGGCTGCGGTTAAAGTTTGACGTGCCCGCAACAGAAAAGCTCGCTCGCCTTCATTCCAGACGAATGGCAAACGAGGCGATGCAAAATGGCCATGATGTGGAGTCTACGTGGATCCCCATTGAACCTCGTGCGGGTACGTTAACCTTAGATCGCAAGATGGCCGGTGCGAGCAAAAGAAGGCAGTTTGCACCAGTGATTTCAATGTAAATGTCATGGAAGATTACTGGTTCATACAACATATGACACCACGATATGCTCTAAGATGCATATCGTATGATCGTGAACAACCGACAACGATCAGAGGGACTTGCATTGACCTCGACTACTCAAATTTCAGGTTGGATTTTATGCAAGAACCTTTGGCTTTGCATTTCACCGATCATAAGGTGGTCATAATGAAAGGAAAACGCCGCTGACATCTCAAAGCCATATACGCAGTGGGATTACTAAACAACATTGTATATATTGTAGACAGGTGTTCTCACGTCTTTGCATGATCGAGTGGGCAATGTACGGGGGGATTCACGGTTAATGATGCCCCGGACCTTAGCCCACTCGACATCATTCACTTCGTAGATATGCTGTCATATTTGTTTGAACAACGACGCCGTTCTGACTGCAATGTTCAAGTTCATCTGGCAACTCAGCGGCGCGGCTTGTGTACGCGATTGGATATTTCGCTTCCGCACGTCGAGCTTGTTGGCAGCGTGCGGCCGCAAAAGTTGCGCTACATGCATCGCATGAGAAAAATTATGACTTTGTTTTGATCTCAACGCTATTCTACATCAAGTACAGTCTAAGTGACTTACGGTTGGGAAAAGCTTGCCGCACAGATAGTTAACCAGGAAAGCACGTTAAAGAGAATCGCTGCTGCAGCATCTTCATCGACGCAGCCGCTATGCGTGCTTTCACGGCCTTGGATGTCCAGTAAAAAATCCCTCTTCGTCAAGGTGTACGGTCTCTTTGAACATCGATGTCAATATCAATCTAAAGAATTTCCTCCCCCGAGAGCTGCCTCGCCTTCTCCGCGTTCTGGGCTCAGAGAATACTTTGCTGGCAGTGTGCTGCCACCTATCAACAAAGTAACAAACATGCAGTGCAGCGCTATGAAAACAACACACGGGTGAATGCCGACGTTGAGAGCGAGCCTGCCGATCGAATTTCGCCAGCTGGGGTCCACCAACGTGGATATACACATGTTCCATCCATCAATCAATCAAGTTCATTCGCCGTCGGAATATGTCAGCTGAGGTCAAAATTGAGCCCTCAACGCGGCCGGTACTCGGTGGTAGTTCACGATAGCCGTGGAGCGAGCGCAGCTCCGAATCGCTGAATGGTCGCTCGGAAGATCCAGACAGCTCTTTTATGACAAATGTAAGGCGTTTTAGTTTATTGTATCACCTATTTATTACGAAGGCCCTGATATTATTCAGTTTTAGAAGATGACATCGTGAGCTCACGCAACACGCCGCGTATATAGTTATAGGTTTCGCACACTACACAAACACTGAGGGATACTTTATACAAGCGAAATAGCGCGAGTTTCAACACAAAGAGACAGATACTAACATTTCACTAACCTGCATGAACATAGAAAGCTTCTCGTAGCTGAAATGTGCATGCTGTGCGCCATCATTGGCAGCACGACTTGCCCAGCGTGCTTCACCACGTATTTTCACGAAAACCTCCCGTCTCGAAAGCAATAATCAAATTTATGTTGTCAGGGGCGGCCCGGATTGTTCACGGATTCACCAAACATGCAAAGTCGTAGTCTTTCTTTCCAACCAGCGCGTTGACAATCGGGCTAGCACAGCCGATCTAGGGAGTGGCCGCCGGTTTGTCGTCTGCTAACCCTCTTCCTGACATCCGCTTGGTGGCGTGACAGTCTAAGGGCATTGCCAAAACAGCGTGGCGTGGCGACGTGTCGAGACCAGCTCCAGTCTCCATGGATGCGGCAAAACGTAAAAGCATCACGACAAGCTCATCCACGCATACGTGTATACCAAGGGCACCGAGGCTTAGTTCCTAGATCGGCAAACTCTCTGAGCGCGACACAACCGCCAACACTCCGGCGCAAACACAGGTGGGAAGAATCAGCCGAGCGAGCAGGACGGTTAGTTCCATGGACAGCGGATTGCACACGGAACGTACTCTACAGACGGCCTTCATCTCAAGCGCGGTTCATTCCTTTGCAGACTTACTGGTTTGTATACGGCACGCATCCCTCTGCGCTCGCTCCTTGATGGTCTATTCGTTCATTGCGAGCGCCTATTCGGCTCCGTTACTCCTCTTTCGGGTAATTTTGCCTTAGAGTACAGCTATGCACATCTAGGCTCAGCTATGCATGATACTATTGGCCTTGGACACAAAATGGCGTTCAGATCGCAATCATAAATAAAGAGTTCCAAATGTGCGCAGAGCTGTGCTCCTTGGTTGTACGTTATTAGAAAAAAGTCACAGTTCCACCGCAAGTGCGAAGCAATGAATGTGATAGCAACAAATTGTAGTGTTACACGAAGTGAGGCTGGCAGCTAACTGTTTTGTATCCGATCTCGCGTACCTACAAAATGCTGGTGTAAGAGAATACAGCCGCTCCAGGGAGAGATGCCTACCGCATAGTCCCTTCACGTTCAGAGCGCAGCACGTAGAAGGGTATACGAGCCTCCCGCTGTGAGTGCTTTCAAAATAGCGGACGCGCGAGCGATCGCGACCGCGCTTTTATTTCAAAATTTCAAAGTGGCTGCTTGCGCGACAACCCCTACGCCTGCCACTCGTGTCTTTTCATTGTCGTTAAAGACGGGCGGGGCGTTTCCTGGCTGCTGGACGGCAGGCCTCCCGAGCGGGGTAATGTTATCGCATGCACCCTCCGAGCGACGGAAATGCGCTGGCTCGTTTGATCTGCGCTTCGGCCGCGTTCGTTGCCCCCGCTCTCGCGCATTTATCCGCGCTAGAACATACGATGCGCGGGGGGATCTTATCAATTTGGAATTCATACCGGAAGGACATGATGGTGACCGCAACGGGTACGGCTAAAACCCGTCGCCACTGTCCATATAATTGCAGTCGCAGTAAAACAGCGCGAAAACCGCAGGACACACAGAAGGGAACGCACGCAGCGCTGAACTCTCAATAAATTTATTGTGAAAAATCAAATGCATCGCCTGGAAATACACATGGCAACCACTCGCGTAATACCACGTCACTAGACATATCGCATATAGGCCACTAACACCACAACCGAGACATATTACGACAAACGCCTCCGTAGATACTCCATTTCTTTGGGCAATAATATGATTGACGGGGTGCTGACACAGTTTTCACTTAACTGCGTAACCTTATACGCTTCAACAACTTGACGAGTAGAGTCAGCACACACAGTCAGCGCTGTGTGGGTTCCGTTCTTGTGTGTCCTGTGGTTTTCACACAGTTTTATTCTAATAAATGAAGAGATTCGTTTTCTTTTACTGTGAGGTTCAGCGTCATCTTTGTTCTTACCTTAAAACTATTATTAAATCACGTGGCAACAATTTCCTCTATTTTACTGGGACTTTGCGGGTCATAGGCGCATGGGAACCTCTTTGGCATAGCTGATATCATAATAGCATATCTAATATAACGAAAAAACTACTTAAAACGCAGTGATGCACTTTATTTATTTGATTTGTCAAAATACAATCGTGCACTATATTAGCAAAGCAGTAACTTAGACGCAACAGCCTGCTTCTGTTGGTCGCTTTCGTGCATTGCCTTAGCGTTCAGCCCATAGCTCCTCCAGTTAAGGGGTCAATCATAGTTGGATCGATTCTCGCTTATTCATTAGCAGCACTTGCAGGCACTGATCGTCCTTGTTGGAAAGGGTCCGAAGCCTGAGTAACCATGGCTCCTGTGAAGAAACAAGGTAAATAAAAAAATAGCCTAAATACCCTGAATGCGAGCATACCCAACAATACAATACAAGCATACCCAACAACAAATGAGGTCTAACTGGTAATTCAAGCGTAGACGCATCTTGTCAAATCAATCATAAAATTCGTGGAATTAACTAACTTTTATTAATTACCTCCATTTCACCTTTACAGTATTTATAAATTAAAAACGGCATCAATTCGTGCTAACAAGAAATAATTAGACCCCCGCAAGTTTCCCAAATATGAAGCTTTATGTTGGATGTCTTGTGTTTATAAAACGTAAGCGTTACACATCGATGACGTTGCGGCATATTATTTGGTCCTTTTGAACAGTTCTTTTCTCACCTAAAAATAAACGATGGAATGTATTCCAACTGACATTTGAGACATGGGTTTGAAGTTTTAGATTACTAATCTCAGAAAGAATGACAGGATTGCGTTGTCAGGATAGAGCCGCTGGAATAAGAGTATTTAGCTTGCCGCATGCAAGAATCCTCGCTATGTTTGAATGACGTCTCGCTGTTGAAGATTAATTGTATGCAAAAGAACGACGTTTAAGAGTTATCCGTAAAAGTTGGGTTAAATCGACTACCTGGTTTAATTATTTGCAAGTCCTTGACGGCTTACTGATCGTAAACAATTCTATCTGCGGTAGGCTATAAATTGTTTGAACTCACCGTAAGCGAACACCAGAGAGACCAGAATAAATGCTGCCGCACGTCCTGCCATAGCACCCATGATAATATGCGCTGGTGTTTTCGTTCTGTTATTGCAAAGGAAACCAGAATCACGCGGAAAAGAAATCTTGTGTAGATTCAGCGACACTCTTTTCAACAAGATACCCTTTTTTATCAGACAAGGTAACCGAATTTCTGAGTCCGAATCAACCGTGAGTGCCCCTCAACGAGCACGTGCTGATGAAATAACTAACAAGTGTGCGCTCATACTGTGCTCCGACTATTAGCCGATATACGCAATGGCGTGGTTCTATTTCTGCTTCGGTTAGAGTTATGATTCCCACATGATTCCCGGCAGTGCGGGTTCTCATGTCCCCGTGGCACCAAATATTTTATTTCGCTATAGCGGACGTAAAGTCGGTAAATGCTCTCGAGCTCTAAAGGGAACTGATCGCAACATATTGCTCTTTCTAATGTACCGAAATCTCAGCATACATAGGACAACAGCTCAAGCTACTTAATCAATATACAACTGCCTTTGTGCCAGCTGCGGGAACCATGACGTAAGACATCAGTACTTTAAAAAAGCGCCCTGGTATGACTGTAATTTTACCTCTTTGCAATAATGGCTATAGCTTTCGAAGCTACAGACATTTGTGACACAAATGTGTTATTGCAAAAATATGTTGCTTCGTGTAGCCCTTCATTGGCCTGCAATAACGGAGAGTGAAACTGAAGCTTGTAACCTCTCTATCGTCGTTGTGTGGATTACAGTGCGAGATTGAATATATACCCTTTATTGACTGACTAGAGACAGTCATAAGCCTGGACAATACAAATATCTAAAGGAAGACAGCCAGGATATTCAACCATAATTAGTCTTAGTTCCCAGCAGCAACGACTACGTGCAAAATTGTAGTCTGTGGTACCAGAAAATAGAAAGGAAGGGCCTTGCGGAAGAGAGTGAGTTGGACGGGTACTTACCAACTATCCCGTTGGTTTGGACTGTGGAAATAAGCTGTCAAATTCCAACCTATTTATACACGAGTTCTGTTATTCTCACAAGGGAAATGGTAATTGTGCAGAAATGTCCACGGCACTATTACCATTCCACAAATTACAATAGAAGTATGTAAATGTGATCGACGCTTGGCATGAAGATAGACAGGAAACTAGGCATGCTTTGGCTGTCATGGCGAAGGCCGAGTCTGTCAGCGACGTCCCTTGCATGTTAGTAACTATCTTTCTTTGCGAAGCATTACTACGATAGAAACGACGTATAATGGCGACAATGCAAGATTTCCTGTCAGGTTATTTGCGAACAAACGCTCCGATTTTGGTCAAAATTGACAGCATAATCTACAATGGCATGTTTACGCGTTATCAAGTTTTCCAATTCGGCATCAAAAACATGGCCACAGGCTAATTTAGCATAACATCCTATGGATATACATTTCAACGGAAAACGTTGTTATCCTCTTATCCAAGGGCTAAGTGGTCTTTGTAAAAAAGAGGAAGTCCTTTGGTCTTCAAGCAACAGCTAAAGAAGACTTTTCATGTCTAAAATGCAAACTCCGGAAACAACACTGTAATTTTCAGCGAACTGTTATGTGAACAGGCATCGGCGTGCGCATGGTTCTCCATTAGGGGAGGGGGGTTTAACTTTCAGCGCAGCCGCCCCTTGGACCACCCTCCTTGATCAAGTCCAAAAATAAAGAACAAGCTTCCCAATGAATACAAACATGAGCATGAAGGAATGACGGCTTCTCAATGTGTCCATATATATATATATATATATATATATATATATATATATATATATATATCTGTGTGTGTGTGTGTGTGTGTGTGGGTGTGTGTGTTTGATTTTGCCTTTATTTGATGCTTGTTTGCATTGCCGGTTTGCACGTCTCATTTATCCTTGTTTGATTTTATGTGAATTCGCAATTTTTTCCATTTGACTTTTATATATCTCATTTTATCACTTGTCAATTTAATAATAATTTTTTTATTTATGAATAGTGTTCCCTTCTATTACGGACGCACTAGAAATTATATAAAATATGTGACTCACTGTTTGCCGAGATTTTTGTAACCCCCATTTAGTTGTTGTTAGGAGGTCCCCTGATAGTTTTTACTTCGGGACCTCCGAATGTGCAATTATATGTCTACGTTCTTGTATTTTGTCAAATAATTGTAGAGCCAATGGTTTTTTTCGAAAACATATATATACATATATATATATATATGTATATATATATATATATATATATATATATATATATATATATATATATATATATATATGCGTCTGCGCGACATGCGTCTACGCAGGTCCATGGTATAATATACACCACTTGATTAACCCCAAGTGCAAACAACTTCCTGTGTTTGATCATGTTGCGCAGCGCCTTAAGCAAATCGAATTTTTCCTGCGTCCCGAAAACTTCATAGCCTGTGGAAGCAAACTTCTCCCGGCTCCAGTAAAACAGGCGGGTTCCAGATTATGAAGTTTGCGATGATAACTTGACCCCAGCAAGCACAGAACCGGGTTGATTGACGAATCACGGGAGACGCTTTTGCCCTGCAGTGGGTGCAGTCAGGCTGTCGATGATGACGACTTTGGTACTGACCGCGGAGCCGAACCGTGAGACTGAAGCAACCAGAAGAATAAGAATGGGGTGTAGCGCACATGGCAGGCATTCTCAAGTCACGAATGGTAGATTACCCCTATCCCTCAATCAAAAGTAAATAACAGGGGCCAATTACCGGTACTTACCTCTGGAGCAGAAACCTGGATACTTACGAATAGGTTCAGCTGAAATTGAGGACGACGCGGCGAGCGATGTAAGGAAAATGACAGGTGTAACCTTAAGGGACAAGAACAGATGAGGGTCGGTGAGGGAACAAACGGGTGTTAAGGACATCTTAGCTGAAATGCAGAAGAAATGGGCATGGACAGGGCATGTGGCGTGTAGGCAAGATAGCCGCTGGTCGTGAATACTAACAGGCTGGATTCCAAGAGAAGGCAAGCGTGCGAGAGGGAGGCAGAAAGTTAGTTGGGCCAGATGAGATAGACCTTTATTTGCCCCGCCACGGTGGTCTAGTGGTTATGGCGCTCGACTGCTGACCCGAAGGTCGCGGGATCGAATCCCGGCCGCGGCGGCTGCATTTTCGATGGAGGCGAAAATGTCTGAGGCCCTTAGATTTAGGTGCACGTTAAAGAACCCCAGGTGGTCAAAATTTCCGGAGCCCTCCACTACGGCGTCTCTCATAATCATATGGTGGTTTTGGGACGTTAAACCCCAGATATTATTATTATAGACCTTTATTTCCCACTGACATAAAATGTTATTTGCCTATGGTGTTCCTTGAAGCACCTGCTGCACACTTCACGAGCTTTTTGTTAGGCTTTTCTTGTGTTAATTTTGCACTGACGCCAATCCTAAAGGGGTATTGACACGAAATTTCGCGGTCGAGATAGCCTGCGCGATGGATTCCCGTGATCATGCGTACATTGTCTGCAAAATATTAGCAGCAATCATACCTTGGAATGTATTTTACATGAATTTTGAATTTTGCGTGTACCAACGAGCACCGCCTATCAAGAGTGACCCACGGTGACTCCCCTACGTCCGTCACGTCACCACGCTGCAGTCAATACAACAAGTTATGATGACGTCATAGCCGCCATTCTTCTTTTTGCCGCGTTTGCTTCAACAGACTACTACGCGGTGGCTGCTCGCGAGTCCGTGGCCGCGGCGCACGCGTTGAAAATTTTGTGTTTGGCGACACTGCTGTCCCGTTTCCTGTTTGAACGGACTTTTTGACGCGTACCGTGAGGAAGTGCGTCACAGTTCTGTGTGCTGACGTGCACTGTGCTTTGTTCACTGCACACGCTAGGTGGTAAGAGTTGCACCCGGCGGCTTGTCGTTTTTGGAGATCTCTCCGACCGAAAGTGAGACTGGTCGGTAATAAGGAGCCTGTAATTAATTATCTGTCGCGTGCGGCAGCAAAACGATGTGCCGTGTTATGACTAACAGGCCCCAAGCAACACATTGCAACAAAAAAAACGCGAGTCCAATGTTTTTGCGTCAGGGCCAATTTAACAAGCAGCAAATCACCCCTGTAACCTCCATGTTTGAGCGATTTCGTGCGAGTTTTGACAGTATACAACCTTCATTAAAGGGCCCCTCACCAGGTTTGACCATTTTGAGCTGACGAGCGCAATGCATACACTGGGTGCTAACGATCACGTCTGCCAATTGGCAACGCTACGCACCGCGGAAATGGGTCAAATTTCAAGGTGAACGCTGCTTGGCCTTCTTCTCGTGGGCGCGCGCTCAGAGAATCAGGTGATGACGTACACAATGGAATGGCCCTACGTAGATGGTAGTGCTGTGACGTCGGTCCTCTACGTAGAAGACCGCGCTCTGACGTCGCCAACAGTACCACGTGACACTGCGATAATTATTTGGCACGACATGTATAGTTTGTGCAATTTGTTACTTGAGTAGATGAATAAAAAAATTATGACACACAGGAAAAGAATGTGTGCGTCTTCATCATTTTTCCCGTGAATTTCAGCGAGATGCGGCGCTAATGTGCCGCCGTTTCGTTTGCGTTCGTGTGCCCGCGGTTAGCGCATCGAGAATACGCCAGCCCTGGAAAGAAAGGTAATGATCTGGAGCTTTCGAGCACTCATTAGGCTCGTTTATTCTCCCGCGTCTACCTAAATGTTCATGCGGCACTGGCTCGATGCTGCTAGTCTTGTGCCCCTACAAATGTCGCAAATTTCATGCCTGTCCCACAGAAACAGGCAGTACACCCAAGGAGGTTTAAAAAAATCCTGGAGTGGAAGCTCTCGCAACGCCTTGCCAGCCAAAGTGATGCCAGCTTTTGACCACCAAAGAGCTCGGAAACACGCTCTTTTCTTGTGGTGCCTACTTACAGATAAAACGGCTTTGGTCTGTTAGTGTAAACACTACGTTAAGTACAAAATAAAAGATCGTTGTCGCCAACTAAGGTAGCCTAGAGAGAGGAGGATTCGCTTCTTATTCTCCAATAAAATTAGCCATGACCTCGAGGCTTACTAATTGGAGCAGTATCTGACTCGTAAAAGTTGACATATTGAACTCGTCTTGCGAACTCGTCTTGCGTGCGGCCTAATGAAGGCCGTTGTTCCTTCCAGGTTTTTTCCCCAGCAATCATTACCAGCTCGCCCAATTACCGACCCTCGAATTAAAAGGCCCCTCACCAAGTCGGATAGCAAATTTTAGTTAGACGCTGCAAATTGTTGTGTGCCGAATGAAGAGCATTATGCCGCAAGAATGTTTCAAATCGGTTCATTACGAGCTGAGAAAAACAATAGTTTATAGCGGCGTGAAAGCATCATTCGAGGAGGCGAGTTTCAAACCCTTGCCACTCGCCCCGTGTAGCCTTCATAAGCCAAATCCCTTCCCTACCCTCTTCACCTGACACATACGGATGAACACGTGATACGCATGCATGGTCAAGTGCGCATGACGTGCTCGAGCCAGCCCGAGCACGCGAGCGGCGTTGCACGGCCGCGATCTCTTTTTTTTTTTTTACATGGTCGCCGTGGGCGTTGTGACGGCGTTCTCTGTGGTGTACTCAAGCAGTTTAAAACAAAATTGCTGGACTGCCAAATATGTAGGGAAAAATTTGTCCTTGCCTAATATATGAAGAAGAGATTTTTTGAAAACGCATTTTCCGAGCCATAGTTTCGAGCTTTCCGAAAAACTTCACACAGGTTTTGCGGCACTGAAATTTTTTTTTTGCTAAAAATATTTTGGCGGAAGGCTTCTGGTTTTGGATAGATAGTCCTCAATCTTTTTCATTCAAATCGCAGATGGTCGAGCGCCAAGGCTGGGACAGTTGGCGTGGAACGACCCATATACCAAAATTGGTATGGCGTGACAAGAGGGTATGAGGAACATAAGAGACAGGTCCTAAAGTGGAAATCATGACGATGATTTACATTACAAGGTATCGGGGCGCTCGCGGACGCTTAAATGAATGGATACATAACAAAACACGTATGACGAAACATTTCTATATGACAAACATAAACTAGACATGGTAACACGAAAATTATGATATTGCCGCAAGTCTTATATTTCATGAGTTGAAGCTTCACCCACAAAGACTGTGGGCAACGCGCTGCGCAGGCCTCGCCGTGATGTGTAGGAAGCTTCGCGATTGTTTTGGAACAATCCGTTAAGATTGCGCGCCGCACGAGAATGTTCCAGCTTTGTCGAGAGATAACGCCGCCAACAGCGATATCGCTGGAAAGTTCGATAGCACCTGTATAAAAGCCGACGCACTTCTCCGCTTGTCAGTTGATCGACGGACGACGCCCTGTTCGCCACTATCATTGTACAGCGTGTATTGTTGTAGTTCTAGTTCTCATTTTCCCGGCCACAAGTTCGGTCAAAATAAAGAGTTTCATTCTGCAAACGCCGACTGCTTTCTTCGTCGACGTCACGACCACGTGACAAGATGCATGTCATTTACAACATGATTTACATGCAACGCTCGTGGTGCACTCACGCCCGTATCGCTGCCTATATATGCACCAAAATTGCTGTTGCGCGACGAGACTGTGTAATGAACGTATATCAGCGGTGGTAACGTGCAAATCATGACATGCAAGTCATGTACGACATGATTTACCTGCTACGGTCATGGTGCACTCGTGGCGCTTTCGCCTTCTTGATATACACCAAAATTGGTACTGGGTGACGAGACTGTATGATGAGTGTAAATGAGAGGTGGTAGCGAGAAAATCATGATATGCAAGCCATGTACGACAGGATTTACATGCCACACTCATTGTCCGATCGCTGCCGTTCCGCTCGCGTAATATACACCAAAATTGACATTGCGCGTCTTGACTGTATGGCAAATATATAGGACAGGTGGTAACTTGAAAAATCATAGTATTCATATAAATTACGGCATGATTTACATGCCCGGTCATTATCCAATCGCTGCCGTTTCGCTTACCTGATATACACCAAAACAGGTATTGCGCGACGCGACTGTATGATGAACGTAAATGAGTTGTTAACAAGAAAATCATCATATGCATGTCATGTACGACATCAGTTACATGCCACTCTCATGGCGAACTGGCGGCCGAATAGCTGGCTTTATATACACCAAAAAATTGGCAATGCTCGACGCGAATGCATGGCGAACATAAATGGGAGGTGGTATAACCTGAAAATCGCGACAAGCATGTCTTGTACGACATGACTTACATGCCACCCTCATAGTGCGTTCGCGGCCGTTTCGTTAGCTTGATATACAAAAAAATTAGCATAGCGCAACGTGACAGTAACACGAACATAAATGACAGGTCCTAACATGCGAATCTAGACAAGGATGGCATGTACAGTATGATTCACATGGCACTTGCGTTTCCGGCCGTTTTGTTAGCAGGATATATACCAAAATTGGTATCGTATAACACGAGTGCGTGGTGGACATAAGTGACATGTCATGCATTGTATATTCTAGAATATACGTTTTATTAGCATTGTATATTGCGGATTCTACATGCATGCATGCATGGCAAAAATTCGATATATAGTAATTTACATACCATGTCATGAAACACTTCACTTGCGTCAAAGACAACCAAGGCGCTGCAGCAGCTCTTTCCCGGCTGCTTCGCATTACATCGTTCGCCACAGTGCGTGGCACCTACCGTATTTTTTTATCTAGGTTAGTGTATTTACAGCGAGGTAATAAACTTGGCTTTCTTTCTGTGTCTTGCTGCGCAAGGTGCTACAATGATGCAGACAAGTGTTACACATCCAGAAGCCGGGTGCACGATTGCATTTGTCGTTGGAGCCTGTTTGAAGTTTCAATAAAGAGCGCAATGAAAACAAATTGAAAAGAGCGTTCTGTTCTCTGTCTCCTCTGTTTTTATTCACTTCCTATCGAAACTGAGCTCATGCTACAAATCACTTTCCTCGCTATAATATCTCCTACAAGACGCTCTTGATGATCCCCGTTGCATTTGCAAAATGAAAAAAAAAATCCAGAGCATACCCACGGCGTGAATGATGATGAGTGGGGCGAAGCTCCGGAGGAAATCATCGGGAAACCGTGAATACTCCGAGCGAAAGTGAAAGCACGCCAACAGCGAGCTGATTTTATTACAACGGTCCCCCTAGCGTACGTCGCCGCACTAAATCGAATCGATTGCCTTCCGCCAATGACACGCGCCATATGGGAATCTTCCGCAAATTCTGCCCAGTACATCATTAACGACGTGAGATGGGGCGCGTTTATACTGAAGGGTCGAAGAGAGTCATGCCTACTTGCAGCTGACTTTAATTTTACATGTACGCTGTGAATATTTATTGTTCAATCACGCACAGGAGAAATCTCACACAGGCAATACATTCGAGGTCAAAATCCATTGCCTATATATACGGGGTGGTCAGTGAACAGTCGGTTTTTTCAATTAAGAAACTCGCTAGCAGACGCTGCCTGCGTCGGCCTTGCGAGGTGAGAGAGAGGGGGGAGGGGTAATAGAGCACGCATCAGCAACGCTGCGAGCGTGGAGCGTCGGCGTCGCGAGGCGAGAGAGGGGGGGGGAGGACTTTACCGATCGACGCTCGCCCGTTGCCGATCTACTTCGCCCGTTGCCGATCGGGCGAGGTGGCTACATACTACTACTACAGAGGAGGGAACAACCCACACCCTAAGGAGCTTCGCCCCTCAAACAAAAAAAAAAACAGTTATAGTATACCCTTGCCGATCAAACGTTCGTTGTACCCAGTATGTCCACTCAACTGTTTACTCGTGAGCCCCTTTTTACATGAAATTACCGTAGGCTAAAGTAGAATTCTCAGCGAAATTTTCGCCGTCAAAGCGTAGATATTTGCTACTTAACACTTTGCTGTAGATTCTATGTTCTGGCAACACCACCTATATTATTGGATCGGACCTCTGTCGGGCCTGATCTGCCGTCGGGACGGGCGGGGCCGGGTAGGCGAAATTTTTTCTCGGTTTCGGGCCGTGCCCGGGTCGCGCATTGAATCACCGGGCAGGGCTCGGGCGGGTAAACTTGTACGAGGTCCGGGCCTGGGCCGAGCCCGGGCCGAAAATCACGGCCCATGCAGTGATCTAATCTGCACATAGAGCCAGCAAAGCATACCCGTTTGGTATATGAAGCCCTGGGGCTCGCACGAATTTCGAAGGATCTGTAAGGGCAGTGAAGTTATTTCCTTCATCGCTTTATATTATGACCCGCCTAGGCGTGGAGTGAACAAGAAGGTACCAATATCTGTGAATTGTTAAAACTCCTTCCACATTTCTGATCGGAATGATGCGTTCAACCTGAGAGTTGCATTTGTCGACTGCACGCAGTGCAAAATGCTTCGCCTTAGCTGGATTGCCAATGGTAAGCGAGCTCAATATTTCATCTGCTGTACTAAACCTGTTAACTGCAAGCAGCGTCGAATGTAGTGCCATGATGTTCGGGACACCACACTACAATAACGGCGTCCCAGATAACCATTCTTCCTACCCCAGGTCAAATGTGTGAACTTTAGCTCATTTAGAGCAGTCTTCAACCTTCCAGTTCTGCCTATTGGTATTTTTTCTTTCTCTACGTATACTTTTCAGCGGACGGAAGTTTTCGCACATGTTCCACCCCGGATTCCTCCCCCCCCTTCCATTCGTCAGTTGCCGTTAGAAGGCCGACACTGCAGTTTTGAGCTCAAATGAGGTTAGACAGGAACAAAGAAAGATCGCTTCCACTTGGCATCGTCTATCTTCGCGCTTAGCCAGGTAACGTCTTCACTTTCTTTCTTTCCGGAGGTCCAAATAAGGGGGAAGAAAGACTCTGTGGAAATGCTAGGCCAGGGAAGGACCTTCATCCAGAAATCTCCACGTTTAGCTCAAGGGTTACAGTCACACCCCCCCCCCCCCCCCCCAAACTCACTGGGTGTCTCCTCGTCGTACGCGAGTGAGAGCGACGGTGAAATGGCTCGAGTTTCGTTGGGCACGCCCCTTCTTCGCGGACATGATTGTTTGGGAACAAGTCCTTAACAGCGTATCAACAAATCAAACTTGCGTTCTCGACTAACCGTTGGACACCTCGACGACTTTCTGCGTGTGTTGGGGAGCAACCTTGATGTAGGTATTTGCTATTTGGCTGAGAAGGTTCAGCACCAAAAGTCGCATTGAAAGATTTTGTTATTTTCGCTTGCAAACTTCCTTTGTAAATTGCAGCCTAGTGACATGGGTGCTCAGAATAAACAAGATTTCCATTCCAGTTTTTTACGTTATTGTCAATGCGCGGAATGTTTCTCTTTGCCTGCAAAGCACCCCCCCCCCCCCAACTTTTCGGATTAGCCGTGTGGCCCCCGCCGTGTCGGGTTCATGCAACTCGGCCCACCCCCTCAAAAGGTTGCCTGCACCTGCTCTGGAGCAAACCAGCTGCTAAAAGCACTTCTCTCGCTCGTATTTTGTTCCCGTCCAGTTTGCATCAGCAGGCACTGTATCCCAATCATGCCACTCCAACTAACAATAATGCTGACAGCAGGCACCCGACACTCTCACAAAAATTATTATTTGGTAAGAAGCGCAACTGCGGCACTCACTCTCAGCCGCATGCGACATGAGTATACTGTGGCACGAAGTTAATCGTATCGTTTTAAGCTGTGACCAAAAAGTGGTTAATCAATTTTTATATGCAGAACGGCGAAGAAGGCTTAAGTGGCTGCGAATGTGTAGTCGTACATCTAGCTAAGCTTAATTTAGGTAGAGGTGGAGACAGAAAGAGAGGCAGGAGGCTCTGCATTGATATTGCCCATCGGCACTTATGAAAATCGCTTTTGTACAGACAGCCAGAAACTGTTTTTTAGTCTATTATAGTGGTATCATACAAAGTGTCGACGCATTCTAGGGGAGCGCTCCCTATGCGACTACAGATTAGCCTAGTAAAATTGTACATCATTGATAAATAATCCTGCGACGGTTGTCTCATTCGATAGCTGAAAAAATATACACAGCTAGAAGAAACCCCGGAAAAGTACACCTTCAATTAACTTCGGAGTCTGTCTCCAACAGGCATTGGGATTAGGAAGAGTACGCGTTACGTACTTCCACATTATTCACGTAATAGCCATCCTGCATTAAAAATACGAAAAGAAAGACGTTATTCGAGTAATGTTACCAAAATGATTGCATTACCCTGCTGTGCTATTCTGTTTCAGGCGAAGGCTGCACATATTGGTTAACGGACCAGGCACTTGAACAACCAAATACTTTCTGCCAGTTCTCTTATACCCTCTTGTGTGACACTAAGAAATACCAAATATACCAAGATGGCTGCTAGAAAAGCGAATCATTGGTGCAAACATCCCGTTTGGTGCTGACGAATGCTGTTCGAGCTCTGAGTACTTAATTATAAATATTTGAAATAGAAAAAAAATGAAAAGGTTTCACCTGCGCAAGTGATGTTGTGATGAATCTGACAATGATTTTCTGCATTAGGTTACATGTATTGCCAGGAAGCTCAGTGAAAAGCTGTTTCGACGATATTTCAGGTCACTTAAGGTCATTGCGATACTTCGATGTCATGGAACACTTAACTACGACGTCATTAATGACAGCGTAAAGAACTCATATTGGCTTGAGGTCGTCCATGTAGCGCGCCCTAGGAGATCATACGCGCGCTAGAAAAATTCTGGAACCTGTTTTTTCACGTGCCTTGCGTGATTTCCTGTGTGCATGGATTTTCCTCGCTTCCGCATTTTTTTTTTATAATCAGGACGATGCTTTTAAAATGGCCGCATTGACAGGCTTACTTCTGTTTGCTTACATTGTGACCATGCGTCAGTGGTTAAAACTCTTTCAAGTGCTCTCTCTCGGCGCAGGGTACGCAAGAAGATAAGAAAATCTTCGCGAGTGTTCTGCAATGTTCTGACAAGATTGCGCGCTTGACACGAGTAGCTGAGCTTATATGGAACTTAAATGTGCACCTGCGTCAACGCTAGAATATATGATACTACGTGTATAAAGCCGAGGCGTTTCATTTACCAGAAGATTATAGATGACCGATGACCGTGCTCGCCGCGATCATTGTAATGCGAGGGTTACTTGCATATGCTGTGACTATTGCTCTTGCTGAGCGAAGTTCATCTAAAAAATAAATGAATCTCTAGGGGTTTCATATCTCGGTTCTTCAACGTGAAGACCATGTGATAAGGAACAAACATGACAGTGCTTTAGCTGGTCATTTTTTGGGGCAGAAGACAAACGACAAGTTGTGCCGTACGGTAACTTGGCCAGGTATGAAACAGGATGCTTTACGCTACGCGCGTTCCTGTTCATTTTGTCAATAGACGAAGGCACGTGATGGTTTACCGCTAGGAACAGTGCAGTCAAATTCAGAGTACGTCGCCGTGGCAAATAGTTGCATGCCGCGTAATGATTCCGTTCTCCGTTAGGCGGCGACGTAACCAGTATCTGGTTGTTGTGACTGACCATTCCACGAATTGTGTGGAATTTTTTTTTTTGCGCAAGCTGACATCGCAAAAGAAGTGGGACTGCCTTCTCGAAACCTTCACGAGGTTCGCATTCCCTGCCCAGCTGATCAGGGAGAACGTGACGTACTTCGCCAGCCTGGTGTTCACGCATTCTCTTGACGCCCTGGGAATTCGTCACAAGCGCACATCTCTGTATCATCGACAAGCTAACACCACGGAAAGCGTAAACCGAAATTTTAAATGTATGCTTGTCGCGCATACTGAGCATTACAATGACTGGGATCTGAAAATGGCAGAAATAGCATTTTCAACTAGAACGACAGTGAAACGCTTAATAGGTCTCACTCCTGCTCAACATAACCTGGGCAAAGAACTGTAGTTTCTGCAGGACAATACTTTTGCATCAGCGAACGTTGCTCGAAAATCTTACGTGATGTTTGCAGGTGATGTTGAGCAGAGGATGACCGATGCCCTAGAAGAGGCAAGGCAACACCTCAACGTATCACGTGTTGACCAGGTGGAACAATACAAGTGTCACGGCAAATCTAGGTTTTCCTGCAAGTTGAAAGATTGTTTCTTTAACAGAGTGTGCGGCCCTATTCATCTGTGGGATGTACCCGCTAAACATCTGTACCCGCTAAACACCTGTATGGCACGTTAATGCATTAAGCTGGGCTAGTTGGTATTGATTGTATGCTTCCATATTGCTAGCGAACACACACAAAGGACGACATAGAAGGAGACAGGACCACCGCTGGTCCTGGCTAGCCGTGGTCCTGTCTCCTTCTATGTCGTCCTTTGTTTGTGTTCGCTAGCAATATGGAAACCTGTATGGCAGTATGTCCACTTTCTTGATGCTCTGCCTGATGACAATGAAATTTACGGCAGAGCCCTTTGTAATGGGTTGGAATCGTTCAGCAATCCACTCGTTGCGCAATTCACATTGTGTGACGCCTGGGTACAGAATTCGCGTTGTGAGACGCCTGGTTGTTATTTTACTCTTCTAGCACGCTCTATTACATATGTTAATGTGGTTCTTTCCCGACATGAAGTCCGCATAGTGTCTCTTTGCCAAGCAGTTTCAACCACCGGTATGGCTTTGAGGTGGAATGGCATGGCTCTGAGGCTCCCACGCAGAATGCCCAAGTTGGAACCCGTTCCACCTTGTATATTTTTTATTTCATTTTTTTTATTTCGCGCGACAGCGGTAACGCACACCGTGGATGGCAGCGGACAACTACAGCGCAAAAAAAGGCCATTGTTGTGATCTCAAAACAGCTTTCGCTGTAAAAGAGGGTGGTCGTCATTCAAAGCTGGCCAGAGACGTTTCGTTCTATTGCCCTTGTGCGAACAGCGCGGAGTCGTTTTCGATACAGACTTTTTCGTCTTTTCACTTAATACCACTAACGTACGGGCAAAACGTACAGTACTTTACAGTAGGTCAATTTCGTCGCTCTGAGGACCCTTTGCAGAAAAGTTGCGCCGATAACACACGGCACCGCACTAAGTTCCCTAGGTGGTTCGTGGCCTCAGCGATTAGTTGCTTCTTCTCAGATGAGCGCCACAGAAAAAGACAGTGAAAGAAACGAAAAATAGAGGCATTGGTCGTTAAATCAGCACTGCCTGAATTCAACATGGCGGCGCTAGCAACCAGATGCGGGCGTACAAAGGTTGACGTCACTGTCTCGGCAGTGCAGTTTCTGGTGGGTCACGGATATTTACAACATCACGGAGGGGATTAGGCGGCACCCACGGAGTCTTCCTGGAAAGGCTGCATTGTAGAGGGTGTGCAGGCTGTGTACGAAAGCACCATTTACATTAAAAAAATCGATGCGGGATCGATGGCGGGAGGGAGATAATCCTTTGTCGTGTGTCGCCGTCCATAAACGCCTTTCCGGAAGATGCCCCTCAAGTAAAGAGCTTTAGAGTGGCCTTGTGTCAGAGCTATGAAACGATGAGATAACCATGTGCCACGCGGGCTGAGAACGAAGACATCGCTCTGTTTCCATGAGAAAATCACAGGTGTAGGATGCATCCATCTCTTTAGACTTAAAAATGTTCCAAAAGGCGGGTGAGTGCACGATGGTAAAAGTTATACTCCGATTTAACAAAACAATTCATAACAAAATGACATAGACGTTTCCACACCTATGCACCCTGGGAACGAAGACATGCCTCCGTTTCCATGAAAATATCGCAGGTGCAGGATGCATACGGCACCTCTTTAGACGCAGAAATGTTCCAAATATATATATTTATATGAATGCTTTGAAAGAACTTTCAAAAGAGCTTTGAGAAGCATGTCGTTCCTTCATCTTCATTTTTGCATCCATTGGGAAGCTTTTTCTTGAATTCAATCAATGGGGTGGGGGTGGAGGGCAAGAGAGCACTGCGCTAAAGCTTAACCCCCTCCCCTCCCCTAATGGAGAACCGTGCGCACACTGATGTCAGTTCACATACCTGTTCGCTTAAAATTATGCTGTTGTTTCCGGAGCTCGCATTTTGCGCAGTTTTTAAATGAGGGCCAAAGGACTTGTTTCTACCACTTAGCATTTGGATAAGAGGGTAACAAGGTTTTCCGTCACAACCTATATCCATAGGATGTTGTGGTAACTTAGCCTGTCGCCATGTTTCTGATGCCCAATAGTAAAACTTCGTAACGCGAATACTTTTCTAATTGTAAATTATTCCTGTCAATTTTGTCCAAAATCGACACATTTGTTCGTAAATAACCTGACAGGAAATCCTGTATCATCGCCATTAGACGTATTTTCTGGTTTAGCAATGTTTCGCAAAGAAACATATTTCCTAATACGCAAGAGACGTTGCTCACAGACTCACGATTCGTCATGGCAGCCAATGTATGCGTGGTTTCCGGTCTATCTTCAGTACCAGACGTCGATCATATTTACATACTTGTATGATGATTTGTGGCATTAGTTGTGCTGTGGACATTTCCGCACGATTACCATTTCCTTTGTGAGAATAACAGAACTCGTGTATATATAGGATGGAATTGGCAACTTATTTTCACTGTACAAACCAACGGAAGAGTGCGTAAGTACCCGATCAACTCACTCTCTCCAGTAAGGTCATTCCTCTCTATTTTCTTTTAGCACAGACTGCAAGTTGCGCCGTAGTCGCTGCTCCTGGGAATTAAAACTAATTACGGTTGAATATCGTCGCTATCTTTGTTTAAGCCCTTGTATTCTCCAGGCATAAGAATGTCTCCAGTCAGTGAATAAAGAATATATTTGCAATCTTACACTGTATTCCCCACAACGACGATAGAGAGGTTACAAGCTTCAGCTTCACTGTCGTATATTGCAGCCCAATGAAGTACTGCGCGGAGGAACGTATATATTCAATAACACATTTCTGTCTACATGTGACAAATGCATGTAGGTTGTAAAGCTGCAGACATTATTCCTAAAGAGAGAAAACAGTGTCATACGATGGCGCTTTTCTAAATTATTGATGCGTTGCGTCATGGTTCCAGCTTTCTAAATTATGGATGCATTGCGTCGTGGTTCCCGCAGTTGTGCCAACGGCAGCTGTATACCACTTAAGTAGTTTAAGCTAATGCTGCTCTACGTGTGTAAATTTCGCAATATTAGAAAGAACAATATGTTGCATCGGTTCCCTTTAGAGCTCGAGAGCATCTAACGACTGTCTGTCCACTATTGCTCAATAAAATGTTGTGGTGCCACAGGGTAATAGATCCATGGATGTGATTACCCGCGGTGCCGGGAATTTTGAAAGGCTCCGTCATACATATCGCATTGGCAAAATATCAGCCGCAATCGAAAGCACGAATAGAACCGTGCGATTGCGTATATCTGCCAATAGTTAGCGCACAATGATTAGTTATTCCCCATCAGCACATTCGGATGTAGCGGCACTCACATTTGATTCGGAGATGGAATTTCGGTTATTTTATCTCATCACAAAAAATAGCGTATCTTCTTCCAAAGAGTGTGAAAGAATCTACATAATATTTCTTTTATGCGTGATTCTGGTTTCTTTTCGAATAACAGAACAGAAACATCAGCGCACATTTTCATGCGTGCCATGGCAGGACGTGCGGCAGCATTTATTCTGGTCTCCCTTTTGTTCGCTTACGGTGAGTTCAAACAATTTATAGCTTACCACAGGTAGAATTGTTTACAATCAGAAAGACAACAAGGACTTGCAAATATTCAAACCATTAAGTCGATTTATCCCAAGTAACTTTTACGAATAACTCTTAAACGTTGTTCTTTTGGATACAAGTAATGTTCAATAGCGAGACGTCATTCAAACATGGCGGAGAATGTTGCATGCGGCAAGGTAAATACTCTTATTCCGGCGGCTCCATCGTGACAGCGCAATCGTGCCTTTCTTTCTGAGATTGGAAATCCAAAACTGCGAAATCTTGTATGAAACGCCAGGGGGAGTACATTCCATTGTTTATTTTTAGGTGAGAAAAGAACTGTTCAAAACGACCCAATATTATGCCGCAAGGTCATCGATGTGTGAACGCTTACGTTTTATAAAGAGAAGATATCCAACATGAAGCCTCACATTGTGACACTTACGGGGGCCTAATTATTTTTCGTTAGGAATCGATGCTATTTTTTTATAAATACTGAAAACGGTGCAACATAATCAATATATAAAAGTAGTTAATACCACGAACTTATTGACTGATTTTCCAAGATGAGACTACCCTTGATTTACCACTTAGACTTAACTTTGCTTGTATTTAAAGTATTTAGGCTTTTTTATTTACCTTGTTTCTTCACAGGAGTCATGGTTACTCAGGCTGCGGGACCTTTCGAACAAGGAAGATCAGTGCCTGCAAGTGCTGCCATTGAAGAAGCTAGAATCGATCCAACTATGATGGACACCTTAATTGGAGGAGGCATGGGCTGAACGCTAAGGCAATGCACGAAATCGAGCAACATGAAGGAGTCTGTTGCGTCCAACCCGCTGCTTTGCTATTAGATTGCACGATTTTCTTCTGGCAAGGCTAATAAATGATGTGCATCACTGCGTTTTAAGTAGTTTTGTCGTTATATTATACATGCGCTTATGATATTAGCTTTTCCAATGAGGTCCCCTTGCACATATGAGCGGAAAAATCCCACAATGTACAGACAGTTGTTGCCACGTGGTTGCACGATTGTTTGAAGGTAACAACAAACACGAGGCTGAAATTCACAGTAAAATGAAATGGGCCTGTTTATTTATTCTAGGCTGAACACTTTTTTATGTTCAATATTGTGCATAGCTGAATGATTGGCCACTTCAGCAAGGGCAGCAGGATATAAAATCTTGAGTAAGAACTACTTACTGTAAAAAAATATGTGCAAGCGATTCCAGCTAAATGTTAGTATTCCAAGATGAATGTGGTATGTCCTCTCTATCTCTATTTCTGTGTTTGCGCAGCACGCTGGTAATTCGAGCACGATAGATTGACACTACATTCCGGAAGCCTAAGTTCACGCACGTTTTGAGAACTGCCTTATAATGGTAGCAGACATGCAGCGAATAAAACGGCTACGTCAGTGTGCCTGCTCTTTGGCGGGGCAAAGCCCCAAGACGTCCATTTCAAAGAAGTAAACACAACAGGATGTCATATATGAATCAAATTGTACGCGCGTCTTCTCAATAAATAAAATGAAACATTCGCTCTAATAATGTTTTACCTTACGAAGTTGCAAGTGTCCTTCTGTATTGTGCTCTTCACGATGGTGTTGTTTCTTTGCCCAGGTAGTTTTTCGCCGAGATAAAACACAGCGTTCAAATTGGTCAAAACTATATTGGTTTATTTCATTAAAACATGCGTAGTTCTTTGTAGTTCACGAATGGGCAGGGCAATACAGTTTCTGCCCTGATCAGCATCAGGTTCATCAAGTCTATAGTAGAAGTGAAATTGCTGGACATTCGGATCTTTGTAGAGTCCATGGTCGCATTTGCTTCCCACTGGAGCTTGAAAATGTTGCCGAGTGCACCATCCCCTATAGCAGCAATGATAAAGGAGTCAATTAACCGCTACTGCTTTGCAAGGCAGAGCTGTGCTTACACGCAATGATAATTCATCGCAAAATATTCAAACTAGGCTATTGCCTGAAGACAAGATAATTCATTTCTGGCAAGTGGCAGAATTGTTACAGTTCTGGTGGCGCAAGCATAGAGCATCTTCGCAAGTGCACAATGCATTATCGTAAGCAATGCAAAACTAGCGCCATTTTCACTTTAAAAGTTCACACATACAGATGACAAATCGTGCAGCATCTGTAACATTTTAACCGCGAAGAATTTCTTAGCGAACGAAAGCGAATCTATCTATCTATCTATCTATCTATCTATCTATCTATCTATCTATCTATCTATCTATCTATCTATCTATCTATCTATCTATCTATCTATCTATCTATCTATCTATCTATCTATCTATCTATCTATCTATCTATCTATCTATCTATCTATCTATCTATCTATCTATCTATCTATCTATCTATCTATCTATCTATCTATCTATCTATCTATCTATCTATCTATCTATCTATCTATCTATTGATGAGTACTTCCATGGTAACCTAGCTCTTATCCGGTTCTACCGCGGAAAGGCAAGACAAAATCACAATATTTAATCGGCTACGTGGCACATTTTCATTTCTTTTTTCGCGGTATTTGGCTGCTTGATTGCCTACCATTATTAAAGTACTATTGAATACAACGCATTACGTCATACTAGGGCCCGTGGTATGTGGGTATGCTCTTGTAGCGCGATAGGTGTGGCGCGGCGACTGGAAAATGATGGTGATGATGAGGCCACAGATTACTCCCCCCCCTTCCCTCGCCCCCGCAGAGGTGAAGCCGAAGTTAAAAACCATGGAGGCGTATGTACAAAAGTGTTGAGAACGCGAGACAAGGGGTTCCGTGGGCAGTCCATGTCGTCAACGTGAAAGAACTACCGGAATGCAAGGGGTCCCTGGCGGCCGACTCTGGGCGATGTGCAGTGGTCGAGGGTCGCGACGAAGGTACGCTGTTGGCACTAGCGAGCGAAACCGGGAACGCGGAAATCGGCACAAGGCCGAGAAATCCCACAGAGCAGCACCACGAAACTTGAACAGGCACAGGCTGCTGTGGTGCCGGCGGTTCTTCCGCGCACTGGGGAACCGGAGTCTGAAAGATAGAGCGTTGCGTAGGCGTAGTACGGCTAGGCCCGTGGCTTTAGACCTACGTTGGCGTTGGCGGTGCTGCGAACGTCATCGGGATGGGCGGGCGACACAGGTGGCGTGCCGAGGGTGCCGGCAACGGCGCTGGCGGCGGCACAGTACCGGCTCGCCACTTTATTACGAAGCTCACGCTTCTGGCTGTCTGGACGCCTGCAGCCGCCGGCGCTCCGCTTAGCCCCGTAATAAAGTGGCGAGACAACGGCACGGCCACGTTGGCCGCCTTCACGTCGTCTCTCTCGTCTCTCACTCAACGCTGAACGTGATTCACAGTCTATATCAACCCTGGATTGTCGACGATAGACATTAGAAATCTTATACGACACTATATGGGAGTGGAGTGGTAGGAGAGGAAGGCGTGCTGTCTGTTACATTTGCGATTTTAATGTTGTAGGCAAACGCTAACAAAGCCGCTGCAACTATCCCAAGTGGTGCAGAATTTTCATAAAAATATATTACAAAGATGGGATCGGGCTCATTCGGCAAGCATTATCAAATCATGAATGGTAGTCTACCACTATCTCTCAAGAGGAAGGTATATAACAGCTGCATCTTACCGGTACTTACATACGGAGCAGAAACCTGGAGACTTACAAAGAGGGTTCAACTTAAATTGAGGACGACGCAGCGAGCGATGGAAAGGAAAATGATAGGTGTAACCTTAAGAGACAGGAAGAGAGCAGAGTGGGTCAGGGAACAAACGGGGGTTAAGGATATCATGGTTGAAATCAAGAAGAAGAAATGGATATGGGCCGGGCACGTAGCACGTCGGCGGGATAACCGGTCGTCATTAAGGGTAAAAGACTGGATTCCAAGAGATGGCAAACGCGTGAGGGGGAGACAGAAAATTAGGTGGGTAGATGAGATTAAGATGTTTGTATGTATAACGTGGCAGCAGAAAGCACAGGACCGGGTTGATTGGCGGAACATGGGAGAGGCCTTTGCCCTGCAGTGGGCGTAGACAGGCTGATGATGATGATGATGATATTACATCAACCGTTTGCTAACATTATTTGTGGCATCAGGGCTTCTCTAATGTCAGTTTTGGTTGCACTGTTGCTATCCTCTGCATAGTAGCGTATACTCTTATGACTCAGCATCCTGTAGTATTTTTTTTTGTCGTCCCCGCCGGAATACGACAAGGAACGCTAGTTAGCCTTCGTTTCGATAAAATTTGGGTCTGTGGTGTAACGTAAGTGCCAACTTTACGTCTAACTGTAATCTAGTGCTTATACGCCAGTGTAGTCGACGTGCCTGCTAATCGCACAATATTTATACTACTACCGAACTTACACAAAGGCGTAGACTCACCTCGTAAGACACCCTTAGGTCAACGAAGTCTTCAAATCCGAACAAAAAGCACCTCTTTATTTAAACATATGGCTCATACAGAAAGGTCGGCCCAAGGACATGTACGGGGCAGCAAGGCATAATCCATGGTCTCAGAGAGCAGCAATCGGCCAGCACGGTGGATGTGTCTACCCTTCACGGCAGAAGGAACGTCTCCCCCACGCATCGCAGAGGTTGCCCCTGGAGGCACCCGCTCAGCCATCCCTGAGCAGGAATCTCCAACGGGGACATTTATTTTGCAGCGACGCTTGTCGTATTGTTCCGGCTGTTCTACACGTGATACGTTGAGGTGCTGCCTTGCCTGTTCTGGGACGTCGATCGCCTCTGCTTCACGTCACCTGCAATCATTGCGTAAGATTTTCGAGTAGCGTTCGCTGATGCAAATGTATCGTCCTATGGAAACTGCAATTCCTTGCCCAGGTTAAGTGGAACAGGAATGAAACATGTAGACCAGTTCACTATCGTCTTAGTTGCAAATGCTAGTTCTGCCAGTTTCAGATTCCAATCTTTGTGACGCTCAGTATGCGCGACAAGCATAGAATTAAAGATTCGTTGTACCGTTTCGGTGATGTTAGCGTGTGGATGATACAGACAGGTGTGCTTTTGACGGATTCCCAGGACGTCACGGAAATCTGCGAAGACCTTGCTGGTGAAGTACGTCGCGTATTCCCTGATCAGCTGTGCTAGGAATCTGAACATCGTGAAGGTTCCGAATAAACAGTCCCACACTTTCTGCGATGTCAGCTTGCGTAAAGGAGACAACTTTATCCATTTCGTGAAATGGTCAGTCACCATAACCAGAAACTGGTTTCGGGGAGGGCTCATGGAGGAGGGAACTATTACGTCACATGCAACTATTTGCCATGGTGACGTACTCTGAACTAACTGCATTGTTCCTCGCGTTAAACTGAACAGGAACACGCGTAGCGTAATACATTCTGTTTTATACCTGCCAAGTTACCGCGTAACACAGCTGCTCGTATGTCTTCTGCCCTAAAGAATGACCAGCTAAAGCCCTGTCGTGGAAGTACTTTATATCAGGTCACATGGTCGTGACCTCTAAGTACGAGGCTACGAAAACTCAAGACTCAACCAAGCTACCAAAACTCTATTTTTTCGTGAACATTGCCCAGCAAGAGGAACACTCACACCATGTGCAAGGAACACTCGCACTGCAATAATCGCGGCGAGGACGGTTGTCGGTCATCGATAATATTCTGAGAATGAAACGGCTCGCATTTCATAAAATAAGCTTCATATGTTTTAGCGTTACCGCAGGTACACACCAGTTCCATAATAAGCTCAACTACTCCTGTCAAGCGCGCAATCTTATCTTGTAAGTGTTTTAGCCGTTGACGCAGGGTCACAATAAAAAAAAGGCAAGGAGAAGTAGGCGTGTCAATGCCCCTACTGGAAAATCATCGTCCTGCAGATTCAAACAAAACGCGAAAGCCAGCAAAATACATCCACATAAGGAAAAAATCGCAAGGCAAGTGACCAAATAACGTTCCAGAATTTCGCTGGCGCGCGCACGATGTCCTACGAAGCGATACATGGATCACCTCAAGTAGTGCCCGGCGCCACAACGAGTCGGTAATGCGGTTACTAATGACGTCGTAGTATCGCAATGACCTGAAATAGATTTTCGCAGAGGCTTTAGACAATACATCTAATCTAATACAGAAATTCATTGTCCGATTCGTCACATCACCTGCGCAGAAGAGACCTTTTTATTTTATTATATTTCACAAACTTATAATTGAATACATGGAGCTAGAACAGCATTCACCAGCGCCAAATGGGATGTTGGCACCAAGGTCCTGCTTTTCTAGCAGCCATCTTCGTATATTTGATATCGCTTAGTGCCACACAAGAGGGCATAAACGAACTGGCAGCAAAAATTTGGTTGGTCAAATCCCTGGTCCGTCACCCAATAGCTGCAGCCTTCGCCTGGGACAGAATTCCGCAGCACGACAGTTCAATCGTTTTGTTAACATTACTCGAATAAATGTCTTTGTTTTGGCATTCTCAAAGCAGGATAGCTATCACATGAGTAATGTGGTAGCACATAACATGGTAGTCTTGCTAATCCCAATGCCTATTGGAGACAGACTCAGAAGTTGAGTGAAGATGTGCTTTTTCGAGGTTTCTTCTACCTATGTATTTTTTTTCAGCCATCGAATTAGACAACCTTCAGAGGCCTATTTATCCATGATGTACAATTGTACTAGTGTAATCTGTAGTCGCATAGGCAGCGTTCCCTTTTATAGTTTTCTACACATTACGACTTTCGAGTGACATCAGGAAAAAAATGCGTCTACACATTGCGTGACACCATTATACTAAACTAGAAAGTTTTTTCTGTCACTTTGTCACGACTTGGAGCCGAAGCACAAGCTTCTTCCATGACGTGGCATGGGGGTTGGGCCTCTGGTGTATGGCTTGCGCCAATCGACGGTATGAAGGAGTCAAGTGTCTTCTCCAATCAAAGAACAACAAGCTTTAATAATGTGTTTAAACAAAGATAAAGATATTTACACAATAACCGAACAGTTGTTTAGAATACTAGGGTGAACTAATTATACATTCCACAATTATTTGGATAAGTGGAGCATGCATGAAAATTCAAATATTTCATGACACTTAGCAGTATCAGATGAATTACCAAACAGCAAGAACCGAGCAAATAATTAGAGTCCGCAGTCCACTAAGTTCAAGCGAACTTAGTGGACGGTGCTGGGTGGCTGCGTTGTGTACCAGGAGTTGCCCAGCGTGGCTCTCTTCTCCGGCGCAGAGCAGACTGATGAAGCATAGGATAGGGCCGATTTTTATACGTATACGTTTCTCCGGGCGCTGATCCCAGATTCTAGTGTAGTTTCGATGCATCCTTGAAATGGTAACGTAGGCACTGGTTGCTATCGTGTATGCTTCACACTTCACTTTCGGTGTCCTTCACGGGCGAACCATTAACTCACACACAAAACACCAGTCACGCGGTCGCGTAGGCCCACGGTCTAAGACGTAGCTCGGATACAACGCTCCGTGGTTCAGATTCCGCTGTCGGTGAACTTTACAGCAAGCTGTTTAATAATAGACAAAACAAAAGCACATGATCTCAAACGCAGCTCGGACACAACGTCCGGTGTTATCAGACAAAACACAAACAAAAGCACATGATCTTACACGTAATTCGGATGCACGTCTTAAGGCTCAGGCTCTGCTGGCTGTGACCTACACGGCAAGCAGTTCAATACTAGACAAAACAAAAGCACGTCACGTAGCTCAGATGTTCGTCTTAAGGCTCAGGCCCTGCTGGCGGTGACCTTCACGGCAAGCAGTTCAATAATAGACAAAACGAAAACACATGATCAGGCATACAGCTCGGATGCTCCTCTTATGGCTCACGCTAACACACACTAAGCGGTGCACGTACGCTGACGGCACAGCATCCGTAGAGAAGAATTAAAGCGCTTTCTTCTTGGGCGTAAGAAAAGAAAACCCTTTTCATGGCGTACCTTTTGTGACACACTTCACAAACGGTTTTTTAAGTACCGATCTATAATACGAATGCAGAGTTTCCTCTACCTCTTCCACTCTCCACCTCTACCTAAATTAAATTTAGTGAGTAGGTGTACGACTACACAGCCGCAGCCAACTAAACCTTCTTCGCTATTCTTCGTATGAAACTTAGTTAACCACTCTTTGGTCACAACGAACAACCATACGATTTAGTTTGTGCCGCAGTATCCTGATGTCCCATGAGGCTGAGAGTGAGTACCATAGTTGCACTTGTTACGCGATAATAAATTTCTTTGAGAGTTTGGGTGTCTAATATCAGCGTTAAAGTTAGTTTGAGTGCCATTATTGGGATAAAGCGCCAGCTGGGGTAAATTGAACGGGAGCAGAATACTAGCAAGGGAAGCGCATCTAACAACTGGTTTGATCCAGAGGAGGGGTCGGATTCTTTTAAGGAGGGAGGAGGGCGGGGGGCGCGAGTTGCACGTTGCCGACATTTTGGGGGCCGCACGGCAAATCGGAGGGCTTTGCAGGCAAAGAGAAAAATTCGGTGAATTGGGCGAATTGACAATGACGTGCAAACCTGGAATAGAAATCATGTTTATTCTGAGCACGCGTGTCACAAGGCTGCAATATACAAACAAAAGTTACAAGCCAATGTAACAAACCCTCAATGCGACTTTTCGTGCTGGACATTCTGAGCCAACTGGGAAATATCTACATCAAGGTTCCTTCCCGATAGACGCAGAAAGTCGTGGAGGTGCCCAACGATTAGTGGGGAACGCAAGTTTGATTTGTTGCTTCGCTGCTGCGGGAACATTTGTGCCTGCAAAAAAGCGGTATGTCGAATGAAACTCGAGCCAATTCATCGTCACTCTCACTCGCGTATGCCGAGGAGAGTAGCCCGTTTAGTTGGGGGGGGGGGGAGAGGAGGGGGGGGAGGAGTAATTCTTGAGGAAAACTTGTAGATTTTGGGATGAAGGGTCCTTCCCTGGCCTAGTGTTTCCACAAAGTCTTTCTTCTGCCTTCTTCTCCCAAAAACAGAAAGTGAAGATGTTATCTGGCTAGGTGTGACGATGGGGGACGAGGCCAACTGGAAGCCATCTTCCTCTGTTCCTGTCTAACCCCATTTGAACTCAAAACTACCGTGTCGGCCTTCAAGCGGGAAGTGACATGGGGAGGGGGGAGGAGGAATTCGCGGGGAAACATGTACAAAAACGTTCATCTACTGGAAAGTATGGGTAGAAAATGAAAAAAAAAATACCGATAGGCAGAACTAGAAGGTTGAAGACTTGCACTATGTGAGCTAAAAATCACTCATTTGTCGTGATGTAAGAAGAATGGTTATTGGGACGCCGTTATTTTAGTGTGACGTCCCCAATACCATGGCGCTACATTCGACGCTGTTTCCTGTTAACGGGTTTAGTACAGCAGATGAAATACTGAGCTCACTTGCCATTGGTAATGTAGCTATGGCAAAGCACTTTGCACTGCGTGCAGTCTCCACATACAACTGTCAGGTTGAACGCATTATTCCGATCTGAAACGTGGACGGTGTTTCGACAATTCACAAATATTAGTACCTTCTTCTTCGCTCCACGCCTAGGTGAGTCATACCGTGTTTATTCGAATCTAAGCCGATGTTTTTTTTTTTCGAAAAAACTATGCGCGAAAGTGGGGGTTAGGCTTAGATTCGAGTATGGATTCGAGTACAATGACTCAGTTTTTTTTTCTGGCCTTAGGAATTTCGCGGGTGGGCTTAGAATTGGCGACGGCCTAGATTCGAGTAAATACGGTAATATAAAGTGATGAAGAAATTAACTTCCCTGCCCTTACAGATTCTTAGAAATTCGTGCTATAGCCCCAGGGCTTCATATAGCAAACAGGTATGCTTTGCTTACTCTATGTGCAGATAGATTAAAGGTTAGGAGAGGTTGCCTGAGACAGGCCGGCCGACGTGTTATGTGGGTTAGCTGTTGACGTCGCGATGCCAACAGCTAAGCCACATGAAACGTCGGCCAACCCATTTCAGGCACCTTCTCCTGATCATTTAATCGTTCTGCACATTGTGTTTCCATCCACCGGCTCCCGCTTGGACACTGAATTTGCTTGCTCTAAGGATTTTGCAATTTTAATGCCGAAATTTACCGAGACCCAGGAAAACCGGGAAGCATACATTTTTTTTAGAATTGACAAAGCTACGCTAAATTACGCTGTTTTAAGTGTTAAAACCAAAATACTATTGCGAAGTGTACGGGGATTGAAAGAAACACGAACAGCGCGATGCGCAGTTTTGATCGCGCTCTGACCTTGGCAGCAATAAACATATGCTAGAATGGTTCTTGATGATATCATCGATGGCTCTATTGGCTTTTTATTACCATCCAGGCTGCAACCGCTTGAAATGAAATACGAAACAGCAGAGACTGTCGACGCCGCACTACTCGAGTTTCTATCAATCGAAACAGCACTTATCAGGCACAAGTTTACGCAGGCCGTGCACAACGCCAATGCTCACATCGTTAGCCGGCGTTTAAACTTCCGCCGGTTCCCACCAAATAAAACAGAATATCAGATGTGACGCGGAGAGGCAGCGGAGTGTGTTGAATGCATCGCCCTGTGCCGAAAGGTCGCGGTTACTGTGGAGACTGATGAATTTGTACTTTGTGTGTACGCACACAATGTACACATTCCCTTTTCACGTACCAAATTTTTCCACGATTCTTTTATTCCCATTACCTAGAATGATTGGAGCCATCTGCTCACCTCCATTGCCCAACTGACCAATGTCACTGCTTTTAAGGCTGCTGTTGGAAGCATTGTACATTGTTGGCGGCCTCTTTTTTTCTTGTTGTTCTCTTCATTTTGTATATATTGTACCCACTCTCTTCTGTAACGCCTTCGGGCCATGAAGGTACTCAAATAATTAAAAATAAATAACTGCGGATCAAGCTATGAAAATGCAGGTGTCCGACGGGGCATCTCGTTTGTACTGTGTCTACGGAGCAGAAAACACAGCGACGGTACGAAGGTTTGTTGGATACCAGAGGACGGCAGAAGACGATGTAACCACATTAAGGAGTTTTAGATCGCCAAAACTGTAATATCTATTTCTTCGTCAACTACGCATCTGGGATGCGCCTGTTTTAATGTAGCCGTGAGAAGTTTGCTTCCGCAAGCTATGAAGTTTTCGGGGCGCAGGAAAAAACATATTCACATCGGCGCACGCCCCTACTTACTTAAGGTGCAGTGCATCATGATCAAACACGAGAAGTTTGCGCTTTGTGTTAACCGAGTGGTGTATATTACAACAAAACTTCGGTGATACGAATCTCGCGGGGTTACCAAAAATATTCGTATCATTCAAAATTCCTATCACCAGAAAACATGGAAAAATATTATGCGACAAAAGAAAGTTGGCGTACGTTTTGATTTAGTGTTTCTCAGGGCCGCAGCGACGTCATGAACAACTCTGAATGATTGCAGTAAAATTTTTAGACGTCAACGATCATACTCGTACTCGTAAATATACGGTGCAGGCACGCATGTGTAATTAATGAACCAGATGTGATGTGCCCCGTGACCACTAGTAGCCCCTGCCTAATCTTACTACGCTTCTCAGCATGACATTTCAGTACAGCGGCGAAAGTGACTTAAGAAGCGCTTTGCACACGATAGAGAGAGGCCATGCTCCTTCGCCAAGACCGTCCGCTTCGTCTCTTGGGGTCTTCGTCCACCTTTAATGGGACTTCATGACGGATTCGCAGCCCAAGTTTCAGTCTTGTTTCATAGAACGTCTGATTGCGGGGACATGGCTTGCATCCACGTGGCAGGCACGTTGTACAACGACGCTGCTGCCTCGAGCACAGGAGCAGGCGTCAACGCGTCGAAAAACAAAAAGGAAAGCGCGGCGTCAACATCATCCGTAATCTAAACGCTAAGGCGCATAAAGGCCCCTAAGGTTTGCGCGCACTATTTCGGAGGCAATGAGTCACCGTTGATGGTCGCGCAGCGCGCATGACCGCGCCCGCGCGTCACTGCCGCGTCTCCCGCGACAGCGCGGGCAGCCCCTGTTCCTACCTGTGCACTAGCGTACGATCGTATCAAACGTCGCGGGGTGCAAATAGGTTCGTAACAACCGTACTCCAATACATTGCAGACTAATGGGCCTTGGCCGGGACGACAGGGAAATTCGTATCAGCCCGAAATTCGTACGAGCCATGATCGTATCACCGAGGTTTTACTGTATTCCGTTAACGCACACACACGCATATATATATATATATATATATATATATATATATATATATATATATATATATATATATATATATATATATATATATATATATATATATATATATAGAAAGAGTGTTTCCAGAAATGTGTCCAACCTTCTCAAAAAATGAGGAAACAGCGATATTTGATTGCTGCCTTCAGAATTGGTTTTTTCTGTAGTGTCAGGAATTTTAAGATGGTTAAAGAAATTATTTGTGACTGTAATTAAAAAAGTTAAATTAATTAACTTTTTAATTTTTGGAGTTCGGTGGTTGTGTCAAATGGAAGAATTGAAGTTCTTCATGCCAGAAACCCGCTCACAATATATATATATATATATATATATTATATATATATATATATATATATATATATATATATATATATATATATATATATATATATATATATATATATATATATATATATATATATATATATACACTTTGACATGCCCGTCATTGCTTCCTCTTGGTGTTTGCATCCATTGGGAAGCTTGTTCTGTTTGTTGGACTCGATCAAGGATAACGGGGCGACAAAGGGGCGCTGCGCTGAATGTTAACCCCCCTCCACTTATGGTTAACCATGCGCACGCCGATGTCTGTTCACATAAGAGTTCGCTTAAAATTACGGTGTTTTTTGCCGGAACTTGCATTCTAAGCATGAAAAGACTTCTTTAGCTGTTGCGTGAAGACCAAAGCACTTGTTCTTTTTTACAAAGACCACTTAGCACTTGGATAGGAGGATAACAATGTTTTCTGCGGAAATGTCTATCCATAGGATGTCATGGTAAATTAGCCTGTCGACATGTTTCTGACGCCGAGTTGGAAACTTAATAACGCGAAAACATGTCATTCTAGATTATTCCTGTCAATGTTGACCGAAATCGAAGCATTGGTTCGCAGATAACCTGACAGGAAATTCTTCATTATCGCCACTATACGTCGTTTCTGACGTAGTAATGCTTCGCAAACAAAAATAGTTACTAACATGCAATGGACGTCGCTGACAGACCCGGAATTTGCCATGACAGCTAAAGCATGCCTGGTTTCCTGTATATCTTCATACCAAACGTCGATCACATTTACATATTCTATTGTAATTTGTGCAAATGGTAATTGTGCTGTGGACATTTCCGCGCAATTACCATTTTCTTTGTGAGAGTAACAGAACTCGTGTATAAAACAGGTTGGTAGTGGTAACTTATTTCCACTGTCAAAACAACGGCAGAGTTCATAAGAACCCGCCCAACTCACTCTCTTAAACAATGCCCTTAATTCCTTCTATGTTCTGTTAGCACAGACTGCAATCTTGCACGCAGTTGTTGCTTCTGGGAATTAAACCTAATTACAGTTGAATGTCGTGGCTATCTTGTTTAAAGTCCTTGCATTATCCGGTATGATACTTCCTTATGACTTGTCTCCAGTCCGTAAATAAAGAATACATTTGCAATCTCGCACTGTAATCCACACACGATGATAGAGAGGTTACAAGCATAAGTTTAACAGCCCTATATTGCAGGGCAATGAAGGGCTGCACGAAGGAACATATATATGCAATTACACATTGTGTCTATACGTGACGAATGTCTGTAGCTTCAAAGCTTAGCCATTATTCCAAAGAGGTAATACTATAGAGTTACTATAGAGTATACTATGCACTTTTCTAGAGTATGATGTCTGCGTCATGGTCCCCAGCAGCTGGCACAACGGCAGCTGTACATGCATTAAGGGGCTTAGGCTGTTGTCCTTTATATGCTGAGATTTCGGTACGTTAAAAAGAGCAATATGTTGCGATCAGTTCCCTTTAGAGCTCCAGAGCCTTTAACGACTTTCTGTTCTCGATAGCGTAATAAACTATATGGTGCCACAGGGTGAAGAGTCCATGGATATGATACCCGCGCTGCCGGGAATCATGAAGGCTCCGTCCTAGATATCGCACTGGCAAAATTTCATAACTCTAACCGAAGAGAAATAGCACTATGCCATTGCGTTTGTCGGCCAATAGTCGGAGCACAGTGGTTAGTATGAGCCCAGAATTGTTTGTTATTTCCATCAGCACGTGCTCGTTGAGGGGCACTCACAGTTAATTCGGACTCAGAATTTTGGTTACCGTGTCCGATCTAAAAAAAAGGGGGTATCTTGTTGAAAATCGTGTCGCTGAATCTACATAAGATTTCTTTAACGCGTGATTCTGGTTTACTTTGCAATAACGGAACAGAAACATCAGCGCATACTTTCATGGGTGCCATGGCAGGACGTGCGGCAGCATTTATTCTGGTCTCTTGTGTTCGCTTACGGTGAGTTCAAACAATCTATAGCCTACCCAGCGAAATGTTTACACTCAGTAAGCCATCAAGGACTTGCAAATACTTAAACCATGAAGTCGATTTAACGAAACTAACTTTTACGCATAACTCTTAAACGTGCTCTTTTGCATACAAGCAATGTTCAACGGCGAGACGTCATTCAAACATAGCGAGGAATCTTGGATGCGGCAAGGTAAATACTGTTATTCCAGCGACTCTGTCGTGACAACGCAATCCTATCTTTCTTTCTAAGATTGGTAATCCAAACATCAAACCGATGTCTCAAATGTCAGTTGGAACACATTCCAACGTTATTTTTAGGTGATTAAAGAGCTGCTCAAAACAACCCAATTTATGCCGCAACGTCCTCGATGTGTGGACGTTTACGTTTTATAAACAGAAGACATCCAACATGAAGCTTCACATTTGAGAAACTTGCCGGGGTCTAATTAGTTTTTGTTAACAGGAATCGATGCTGTTTTTAATTTATAAATACTGTAGAGGTTGAAATAGAGTTAATATAAAAGTTAGTTAAGTCCACGAATTTCATGATTCATTTGACAAGATGCGACTACGCTTGAATTACCAGTTAGACCTCATTTGTTGGGTATGCTTGTGTTCAAGGTATTTAGGCTATTTCTGATTTACATTGTTTCTTCACAGGAGTCATGGTTACTCAGGCTGCGGGCCCTTTTGAACAAGGAAGATCCGTTCCCGCGAGTGGTGCCAATGAATGAGCTATAATCCATCCAACTATGATTGACCCCTCAACTGGAGGAGGTGTGGGCTGAACGCTAAGGCAATGCACGAAAGCGCCTAACAGAAGCAGACTGTTGCGTCTAAGTAACTGCTTTGCTAATAGAGTGCATGATTGTCTTTTGACAAATCGAATAAATAAAGTGCATCACTGCGTCTTAAGTATTTTTGTTCTAGCTTTAAATAGTTTGTCGTAGTTTTGTAATAGCTGCACTGTAAGGCAACATCACCCGACTAAGGAGTAACGGAGCCGAATAGGCGCGGGCGATGAACGAATAGACCGTCAAGGAGCGAGCGCAGTGGGATGCGTGCCGTATGCAATTCAGTTAGTCTGCAAAGGGATGAACCACGCGGGAGATGAATGCCGTGTGCAGAGTACGTTCCGTGTGCAACCGCTGTTCATGAACTAACCGTCCGCCTCGCTCGGGTCAATCTTCCCACCTGTGTTTGTGCCGAAGTGTCGGGGTTGTGTCGCTCTCGGAGAGTTTGCCGATCTAGGAACTAGCCTCGGTGCCTTTGATATACACGTATATGTGGACGAGCGTGTCGTGCTGCTTATACGTTTCGCCGCACCATAGAGTCTGGAGCTGGCCTCGACACGTCGCGACGCCGCGTTGTATTCGCAATACCCAAAGACTGTCACGCCACCAAGCGGATGTCAGGCGGAGGGTTAGCAGACCACAAACCAGCGGCCGCTCCCTAGTTCGGCTGTGCTAGCCCGATTGTCAACGCGCTGGTTGGAAAGAAAGACTTCGACTTTTCATGTTTCGTGAATCCGTGAACAAAACCGGGCCGCCCGTCACAACATCAATTTGATTCTTGCTTTGGAGACGCCAACTTTTGTTAAAATACGTGGTGAAGCACGCTGGGCAAGTCATGCTGCCAATGATGGCACACAGCGTGCACATTTCAGGTCCGCGAAGTTTCTATGTTCACGCAGGTTAGTGAAATGTTAGTATCTGTCTTTTTGTGTAGCAACTCACGCTATTCGCAACGGAATAATATCAGGGCCTGCGTAATAAATAGGTGATACACTAAACTAAAACGCCTTACTTTTGTGAGACAAGAGCTGTGTGAGTCTTGCGAGCGCCCATTCAGCCATTCGGGGCTACGCTCACTCCACGTCTATCGCGAACTACCACTAAGTACTAGCCGCGTTGCGGGCTCAATCTTGTCCTCAGCTCACGCATTCCGACGGAGATTAAACGTGTGATTGATTGATTGATTGATTGAATACGTGTATATCCACGTTAGTGGACCCCAGCTGGCGAAATTCGATCGGCAGCCTCGCTCTCAACGTCGACCTTCACCCGTGTGTTGTTTTTATAGCGCTGTACTGCATGTTTGTTACTTGTTGATAGGTGGCAGCACACTGCCAGCAAAGTGTTCTCTGAGCCCTGAACGCGGAAAAGGCGAGGCAGCTTTTGGGGGAGAAAAAATATTTAGATTGATTTTGGCATCGATGTTCAAAGAGACCGTACACCTTGACGAAGAACGCTTATTTACTGGACATTGAAGGATGTGAAAGCACGCATAGCGGCAGCGCCGATGAAGATGCTGCAGCAGCAATTCTCTTTAACGTGCTTTCCTGGTTAACCATCTGCACGGCAAGCTTTCAACAATTATAAGTCACTTTGACTGTACTTCATGTACAACAGTGTTGAGATCAAAATAAAATAATTTTTCTGATGCGATGCGTGTAGCGCAACTTGTCTGACCGCACGCTGCCAAGCAGCTCGACGTGCGGAAGAGAAATGTCCAATCGCGTACACAAGCCGCGCCGCTGAGTTGCCAAATGAACTTGACCATTGCGGTCAGAACGGCGTCGTTGTTCAAAAAAATATGACAGCATATCTACAAAGTGAATGATGACGAGTGGGCTAAGCTACGTGGCATCATTACCCGTGAATCCCCCCGTACATAGCCCAATCGATCATGCGAATACGTGACAACACCTGTGTACAATATATAAAATGTTGTTTATTAATCACACTGCGTATATGGTTTTGAGATGTCGGCGGCGTTTTCCATTCATTATGACCGCCTAATGATGGGAGAAATGTAAAGCCAAAGGTTCTTGCATGGAATCCAACCAGAAAATTGAGAAGACGAGGTCAATGCAAGTCCCTCTGATCGTTGTCCGTTGTTCACGATCATACGATATGCATCTTAGAGCATATCGTGGTGTCATATGTTGTATGAACCAGTCAACCTCCGTGGCATTTACATTGAAATCACTGGTGCAGACTGCCTTCTTTTGCATGCAGCGGCCGTCTTGCGATCTAAGGCTAACGTAGCTGCTCGAGGTTCAATGGGGATCCACGTGGAGTCCACATCATGGCCATTTTGCATCGCCTCGTTTGCCATTCGTCTGGAACGAAGGCGAGCAAGCTTTTCTGTTGCTGGCACGTCAGACTTTAACCGCAGCCGTTTTGGGAACTCCTCGACTACTCCTCGCTCGCACAATATACGAGTCCCCACTGCCCGTGAACCAATCTGTCTATGACATCGGTATTTGCAGTGATGATGTACGGCTTGTTGAGTACAAGTAAAGCTCTCTGGGACGTTTCGCATATTCTCTCTGGGACATCCGCACCAACATGTCTCGCGCTTTCTGCAGAGCATTTTGATTTCTGCAGACCAGGTAGGTGTCTTGAGCCTATAGCCGAATCACTTCTTCTTGGTCTCCTTCGCTAACCAGAGCACGGGCCGAGAGTGAGCGCTGCGCGCGAGTGCGAGCGGTTCCAGTACAATGTGTCACAGCGACGGAGGGACATGGCTCGACACTAAGGAGCTTCAAGCCTAAAATTATTCGACGTTGCGAAACGCTTCCGTGTGAATTGGTTTGAGGTGCTCATCGAACCTGTAACACCCGAGACAAGGACACTGTGCACTCCGCCTTTCTCACTACACAAGTAATGATGGCGGAGCAACATGAAAGAGTTCGGCGAAAGCTCGTCTGGTCAGGAACAATCATGGTCAAGAACAATCCTGGACGCCGACGAAAAGCATTTAAAAATAACAAAGACGTTTCATCTCTAGTACGGGGCCTTGTTCACAAATGAAGCAATGAAAGAACGGTGGTTCACTATGTACGTGCAAATAGATGGCGCAAACAGCGTGCGTATAGAGAGCATGCTGTCATTGCGATTTAGAGTGGTATCAGTGGTTTGGGCTAGTAATGACTCGAGGACGTCGCGAGGTTAGATTGTTTCAGTGGCTAGCACATGCGCACTGGCCCAGTCAACGTCATGTGCTTCTGACACAGAATGCTCGGCGAGTGCATTTGAAGACACTTTTTTTCTTTTTAACGTCGCAACAGTGTTCCTTCAGGCGCACTTGAAAGTCGCCTGTCTCGCCGATGTACACATGGTCAGAGTCTGCGCAGGGAATATTGCACTCGACGCCTGGGAACTTGTCTTTAGGAAGCTTGTCCTTCGCGTTTGTCAGTACACTTTTCAGCTTTTTCAGCGGCACATGCGACACGTGTATATCATAGGAACGAAGCACGCGTGCCACGGCCTAACTGGTTCCGGAAGCATACGGTATCGCGGCACGTTTATAGGGAGCAGGCACGGAGGAGGCACTAATAGGCGGACAGGTAATTGGCGCTGCACAGATTTCACAAACGAAGCAGGGTAGCCGTTGCCTGAAAGTTCAGCATGCACCGTCTTTTTGCAAGTCGTCTGAAGAACTACAGGTTGGTTGCACACGTCTTATGAGTGAGCAGGCGACGGAACGTTTTGGCAAGCAGGATGAATTGAACTGAAGTGTAGGTAGCGACCTTGTGTGTGTAGCCTTTCGATACACGTTAAAACGATGTCCTGTCCCTTCACGCTACATCGAACGTCAAGGAATGGAAGGCGACGATCCTTCTCAGTTCCACTGTGAAATTTATGGCCGGTTCAACTGAGTTTTGTGTGACGAAAACGCATCCAGGGCATCCTTCTTTATAAGGGAGGAACAGTCATCCACGTACCGAAGACAAATTGTTGGTTGAGGCATGAATGCTGCGACAGCCCGGCGTTCGACTGATTCCATGGTTAAGTTTGCAGCGATGACCGAGAGTAGGCACACATGGGCTTTACTTGAAGTTGCTTATAAGCAGTCCTGACAAACTTCAGGTCTGCTTCTATAAGCAGCTTCTATATTCAACTATACTTTCTTCGGTATCAACAATCTTTCTTCGCTATGCGGATGACGTTTCTCCCTTCTAAAGAAGGATGCCTGTATTGCGTTCTTGTCACAACTAAACTTAATTGAACGGGCCATAAATCTCACAATCGAACTGGAGAAGGATCGTCGCCTTCCGTTCCTTGACGTTTTGGTGAAGCGTAAAGGGGCAGGACCTTGTTTTAAACGTGTATCGAAAGGCTACACACACAAGGTCGCTATCTACACTTCAGTTCAATTCATCCTATTTGCCACAAACGTTCCGTCGCCTCCTAACTCATAAAACGTGCACAAGAAACCTGTAGTTCTTCAGACGACTTGCAAAAACGGTGAAAGACGGTGCATGCTGAACTTTCAGGCAACGGCTACACTGCTTCGTTTGTTAATTCTGTGCAGCGCCAGTTATCCCGTCCGCCGCTTAGCGCCTCCTCCGTGCCTGCTCTCTATAAACGTGCCGCGATACCGTATGCTTCCGAAACCAGTTAGGCCGTGGCACGCGTGCTTCGTTCCTATGATATACACGTGTCGCATGTGCCCCTGAAAAAGCTGAAAAGTGTGCTGACAAACGTGAAGGACAAGCTCCTAAAGACAGGTTCCAGGCGTCGAGTACAATATTCCCTGTGCAGACTCTGACATGTGTCAGACAGGGGACTTTCAGACAGGCGACTTTCAAATGCGCCTGAAGGAACACTGTTACGATGTTAAAAAAGAAAAAGCGTTGTCAAATGCACTCGCCGAGCATTCTGTGTCAAAGGGACGTGGCATTGACTCGGCCAGTGCGCATGTGCTGGCCACTGAAAGAAATCAAACCTCGCGACTTCATCTCGAGTCATTACTAATCCAAACCACTGATGCCACTCTTAATCGCAATGACGGCAGCCTTCCTTCTGCTTACGCGCGCTGTTTGCGCCACCTATTTGCACGTACATAGTCAACACCCGTTCTTTCATTGCTTCATTTGTTGAAGAGGCCCCCGTACTGGAGCCGAAACGTCTCTGTTATTCTTAAGTCTTTTTGGCCGGCGTCCTCTCACTTTTGACCATGACGGAGCAACATGTTTAGAAATCATCGTCAAGCTAAACGTGCGGTCCGGTGCAGCAATGGTGGCGTTACTCGCTAGCTACCTATTACTACGGCAAATCCGACATGCGGGCACGGTACGTTTACGTGGAGTGCTGTTCAGTTCACACGTATTCTGTAGCGTGCACAGGATTTCCTAAAGCATCGTTCATACAAGGTAACGAAGCCGATATTTCATCTCACACCGCTGTAAATAATGAGGTAGCGAGCATTTCGCAAGTTTCATCGTTCGGGCAAGTATTTTGGCCTGATATCCACTTCAGTGCAGTTCATGACCTCATCCGGTTAACGTGGCACAGGCTGTATGTCCGCACGTCCTATCTGTTCCTATGCTAGCGAACGGGTTGACCTAGAGTGCCTCGATGCGCGCGCCCCCGCTTAGAGTGTGTCAGCTTTTGAAAGGGCAGGTGCCGCCTCCTCGGCCTTGGTGGCAGCGTGGCCGCCATTTTGAATCCCCCGCCCGGTCATTTGTGCGTGGCGCGCGTGCTGTTTTCAGGTCGGTGCTCGTTTCCCTCCAGTTTTATGCGCACGCTACCGTCACCATGGCCGGGTGTTGCGTGCCGCAGTGCACCAATCATTCCAGAAACGCCGGGAGCTGTATCGTTTTAGAAGATACGAGGTTTTTTTGGACAGTAAAAATCAAACGTGACAAGCGGCATCCGAACAACAGATTATGCATTTGCTGCGTAAGTTTCCGGCCGGTATTTCGAATGCACATGCAAGGATATCTTTTGCTGGTGTTAACCTTGCGTAATAAATGGACACACTGATATCACCTACATGCTTAAAATGCTTTAGTTCACGTGTGCATGAATCCTGTATTTTTCTTCGCAAACATTCTTTACTGCACTTGGTTGGTCCTGTATCTGCCTTTGATTTTTGCTTTCGGTATTTTTGTGATTTGAAATGTATCATGGTATATTATGCGTGTTTGTATGCAGATCAGAACCTTCTTTTGTCCTAATAATAATTATTTGTGAGAATTTACGTCCAAAGAACCCCGATATGATTATGAGAGGCGCCGCATATAGTGGAAGGCTCCCGAAATTTTGACCATCTGTTGTTCTTTAACGTGCACCTAAATCTAAGCGGGCCTCTGTCATTTCACCTCCATCGAAATGGGGCCGCTGCGACCGCGATTCCATCCCGCAACCTTCGGTCACCAGTCAAGCACCATAACTTAAAGAACGGCGGGTTCTTGTTTTATATTCCTTTCCGTGTTTCAAGTACGCCTTCTGTGGTGGTCTTATGTCCTTGTATGTCTGTGTGCAGTTAAATGTCTTTTATCCTTCCCTGTTTCTGTGTTTCAAGGTTACATTTTCGCCCCGTCTTAAATAATTACGCAGTTCCTGTTTTTTAATCATTTACGATCACTGTGAATCGACTAGTGGCAGTTTGTTTTATTGTGTCATTTCCATTTTATTTGTGTAATTCCTTCTGTCAGCGCAGCATTAATGCGGACAAATAAATGGCCAGTACACTGGATATTAACACACACACACACATTCATATCTTATTTCTTTGAGCAAGCATAATTTATTAATAATGTCAGCCCTGAAGGCTCATACAGGAATGCGCATACAAACAGTTCTCGCGAAGCGTCTGTACAGAGAAGACGCATGAAAACAACAAGACGGGAAGCAATGTGTACAGTAGACACGCTATGTCAGTAAAAAATTACACCATCTCCCGCTAAAGAGGACCATGAGGCGATGCGAAGCCGGAGCACTTGCACGATCGCGTTACGCTGGTGTTCGTTGGCCATGCTACCGACCTCGCGTCGTGGAACGCGAAGAGGAACGCTACGCGCGTCGTGTCTTCCCTCTAGCCTGGCCGTTAATTCTCACAGGGCGAGCGGGGAACGCGGTCGAAAGGCGCCCGAGAGGGAGGGAGCGTAGGAGAGGAGAGAGAGGGGGAGGGGACGCGCATGCGTTGCTGCTCATCGCGGCGTTGCGCAGGAGAGAATGAGGCGCGCGAGAGGGGGAGTGGAGAGAATGTGTGGAGAGGGTTTGCGCATGCGCAGTAAGGGTGGTCACGTCGCACACCACCACCGCCGGATTGAACTCTGTCATAAAATGCTTCGCATCTAAATTGCAAGAAACAAAGTGAAGTTGTACAATGAGTGCGTCATGGAAAACCAGTTGATGAAATAAAAACTCACAGGCTACCTTATTCGTTCGCTTAAGACGGCTCGAAAGCGAAAGCCGTCTTCTTCTTCTCAGTTTTTTCGCACAAAGCGCGGTTTTGCATTGCCTCCAAGATCGGAGGCAGCTCATCTGGTTTTGCACTGCCTCCGTGATCTGTCCATTTTTGACCAGGTTACGGCATCATGTGATAACGGCATCATATGCCGTCACGCCGAAATTTGTGAAGCCATGATGACGTCATATGGTAACGTCATCACGTGACGATGATTTTTTGCATCCCTCGTCCCCAACGTCCTGGTACGCTGACGCCGTAGAGGCGGAACGCCGACGGTCAAATTTCGCGTTTGATGAGGCATTTAAGGCTTTCGCCTTAAAAAATACGTCCGCCACGGTGGTATAGCGGTGACGGAGCTCGGCTGCTGACCCGATAGTCACGGATTCGATCCCGGCCGCGGCGGTCGCATTAAGGTGGAGGCGAAATGTTAGAGGCCCGTGTACTGTGCGATTTCAGGGCAGGTTAAAGAACACCAGATGGCCAAAATGTATGGAGCCCTCAACTACGGCGTGCCTCTTAATCATAACATGGTTCTGGCAAGTAAAACCCCAGACATTATTATTAATAAAAGAGACAAATAAACGACGCCGTGCATCCGCCGCACAAAGTGCAAAACAGTATTGAAAACACTCAATAATATGTGCATGCAATTGGGCATGCGAGAAAATCTGCACAAAAGAAACTGCAGATACAAAAAGAAGAAGGAAAAACGCACTGATACTGCGCGCATGCAAAGTTTTACGGCATACTACTCAACAACGTATCATCGTTTTAATAAGGACTCAAGGTGCAACTCGAGTGCCGATACAGTAGCGGCTACAGATTGTGAGCAAGAAATCTCAGCAATAATAATGATAAAGAAGCTTTCGTTTCATTTTAGCAGGATATTCGCACCATACTGCTCCTTGGCCCTTTATTCTGGGTACAATATATATGATGCCATTTATAAACGAGTAAATTGTTTGCAAACTTAGCAAAATGAACCACTTTAATCGCGCTTAGGTAGCTTCGCAACACTAAATTATGTGTGTTCAGATACATGTACTGCTGCTGCTGCTGACATGTATACAAATACTTTAAACGATTGTTTGTGTATTTGGAATGCAGAGCGTAAGAGAACATTATGTAAGGCTTTAGACTTTGTCGTTTCCGGCGTAAGGAAGAGGATTGGTTTTCAACATAACAGAGTCTACGTCTACCTCTAGCGCATAACACATGCACAGGCCGTCAGCTTACATGAATTACATGCTTCCTTAATAAACATTTGGGCAACAACAGCAATAAAAGCTGCCCAAGCTTCAAGAAAGAAAAGAAAAGAGGAAGCTCACTAGCGTGCACTTATTTCGGAACGTAGCCGCACACCGCAAGCGCTTTGTGTAACGTGTTTCGCATGCTGCTGAGCGGCGGCGGAATTCGCAATGGCGGCCGTCGTAGCAGACGACGCGCCTGTCCTCACCCTCAGCGGCTCGCGCGGGCATCAAGGCACCCTAGGTTGACCATCCTCCGGGCGCCATCTTGAATCGCTCAGCGCGCCGCCTGTAGTTCGTGAGCATTGCGAAGATCTCCGGCATAGTCACGGTACTAAGTCGCAGTGATACCAACCAAAGGGATGTATCCCTAGATGCAGGGATTTTCTGTCTGTTTTCAGGAATTTGGCGTGTTTTTATTGGAGCTAAGGATTTTTGGAAGGCTCTAGTAATGTTACATTAGGCGGCCAAATCACAGGCGTTACTTAGTAATCACGCTTTTTCAAATATAAAGACAAAAAAACAAAATTTCGCGCTATTTGCTGTTTTTCCTTCAGGAGAGTTTTGGCGATCTGGACGGCCTAGTCGAGGCGATAGCAGTTCTGTAACGTGAGAATATTATATGTTGTTTACTGCGGAATATGAAACGTTTTGTCGTAAAGTGCTTAGCATGCACGCACATATCATTGTGAGTGCCCAGAGTGATTGCTACTCTCTGAAACAAAGAGAAGTTTTGTCTTGTAGTGCACATCAACACGTGCCAAGTTCACGCTCGCCGCGTGCCTTCACCGTGCAATCTATCTATCTATCTATCTATCTATCTATCTATCTATCTATCTATCTATCTATCTATCTATCTATCTATCTATCTATCTATCTATCTATCTATCTATCTATCTATCTATCTAGATAGCTAGATATCTATCTGCCTGCCTGCCTAATGTTGTGCATATCCATGGTAACTTAGCTCTTATGCGGTTCTGCCGCGGAGAGGAAATACGAAAGCTCGATATTGAATCGCCGTTGTGGCATATTTTTAGGACATTTTAGGTAACAGCAATCGGCACGCGCGGGCTGCCGCGTCTATCATTCACGGCAGCCAAGTAACGTCGCCTCCCCCCCCCCCCCCGCCAGCCACGCGCAGGTTTCCCCTTTTAAAGGGGCCATGAACCACTTTCCAAGTAATGATCTCATGACCTGTAGTATCGGAGTTTACTGCCTCCCGAATCGATTGCCACACAATTTGTCGAATTCGTCAAGCACCAGCGGAGTTACGGGGACTCACTCTCTCAGCGCTTTCTATCTTTTCTCGTCCCGACGAGCGCTCTGGAAGCTAGACAGTGAGGATGGCACGGGGGTAAGAAGTTCGTCAGCGCGCGTCATAAAACGCGATCGCTCTCCCCGCTGTGATTCGCATGCTGGAGTGCGGCTACTGTGTAAAGTTAGCAGACTGAGGAGTGCGGCGCGGGCAAGTGGCGGCACCCCGTGGCAAGAAGCGCATCTCATCCAGCTATCGGCCAATAAGCATGCTATGTCTTCGTGATGCCAACGTACAGACGCCCCGCCCACCGACGAGAGTGAGAACCGGCCTCTGTTTGAAAAGAGGGCGCCTGAGGAAACGGCAACTTCGCGCTCCGCTGTGGCCTTTTACGCGGCGCGCACGACTGTAATATTTTGCAGAGCAGTTCATAGCCGTGTCAGCTTTCCGCCGGTTGTGTTTTTTCAAAAAGCCCAAGGGGTACTTCATGACCCCTTTAAGCCACGCCGTTGGCCTATGCGCAGGAAGCGGTGCTATGTGGCAGAGTGTACTAATGGCAGCGCGCGTTGTGCCCACACATTCCGCCCACCCCTAAAAATTACACCATCTCCAGCTAAAGGGGACCATGAGGCAATGAGAAGCCGGAGCACTTGCACGATCGCGTTCCGTTAGCGTTCGTTGCGCATCCTACCGACCTGGCGTCGTGGACGCGAAGAGGAACGCTACGCGCGTCGCGTCTCCCCTCTAGCCTGGCCGTTATTCTCACAAGGCGAACGGGGAACGCGGTCGACAGGCGCGCGAGGGGGAGGGGGGGAGCGTAGGAGAGGAGCGCATGCCCTGCCCCTCAGCCGCTCATCACGGCGTTGTGCAGCAGCGGGGAGGGGTAGTGCAGAGGAGGAGGGGAGTGGAGAGGGGGATGGGAGTGGCGAGGGACAGGGGAGAGATAGTATAGTGGAAGTTAAGAGGAGTGTGCGGGGAGGGTTTGCGCATGCGCAGTTAGGGTGTTCACGCCACACACCCCACCACCACCGGATTTAACTCCGCCATAAGATGCTTCGCATCTAAAAGCGGTTTGGGGACGGGAGAATGGTTCAAAAGGCCCAGCCGCAGGTCAGCCATGCCCAGGACCGCCAGTGGGATTCCTGGGGTTACGCTTCAAAAGCAGAAGAGAAAAGACCGCAATAAAAGGTCAAATCAAAAACAATAAATGCTCGTCCTTCCACCAAAGAATAGTCATGTTTAATCGGCGGTAGAAAAACAACTCGTCAAAGCATCGACGGTGGGGGAGGCGTGATGAATGCATGCTCCTTCCGGCCAATAGTGGAGGAAGGCGAAAAATGGAAACAAATAAAGAGAGATGTGGGAAGGCACAAGACGCCAACTTGAGTAAGTAATCTTCCCTTTGCTACCGTGGGCACAGGTTGCACCACCTGCGTGGCGGCGTTGGCGACTGCGAGGCCCATCTCTGGTCGGAAGTTCCTGTATCTTGGTAACTGTGTCTGGAAGTGCATAAAAAGTTTCAGATCCGAGAGATGAATAGGGCCACACAAACTGTTAAAGAAATAATCTTCCAGCTTCCAGGAAAAGCTAGATTTGCCGTGACACTTTATTGTTCCACCTGTTCTACACGTGATACGTTGAGGTGTTACCTTGCCTCTTCTAGGGCATTGGTCATCCTCTGCTCAACGTCACCTGCAAACTTCACGTAAGATTTTCGAGCAAAGTTCGCTGATGCAAAAGTATTTGCCTGCAGAAACTACACTCTTTCCCAGTTATGTTGAACAGGAGTGAGACCTACTGAGCGATTCACTGTCGTTCTAGTTGGAAATGCTATTTCCGTGGTGCACTTCGGTAGTGTCAGCTTGTCGATGACAGGGGCGTAGCCTGGGTGCTAAGGGGAGTTCAAACCCCCCGCCCCCGCAATTTTCCAGTTTTGCTTGAATATATACACACGCACACATACAAACGCACGCAAGAACATACATAAAGTATGGTTGAACCCCCCTCCCCCCCGAAAAAAATTTCTGGCTACGCCCTTGGTCGATGATAGAGAGATGTGCACTTGTGACGAATTCCCAGGGGCGTCACAGGAATGCGTGAACACCAGGCTGGCGAAATACGTCACATTCTTATGCCTGATCAGCTGGGCAGGGAATGCGAACCTCGTGAGATTTTGAGAAGGCAGTCCCACTTCTTTTGCGAGGTCAGCTTGCGCAAAAAAGATCCCACACAATTCGTGAAATGGGTCAGTCACAACAACCATATACTGGTTACGTCGCCGGCTAACGGAGAACGGAACCATTACGGCGCATGCAACTATTTGCCACGGCGACGTACTCTGAATTTGACTGCACTGTTCCTAGCGGTAACCATCACGTGCCTTCGTCTTTTGACAAAATGAACAGGAACGCCCGTAGCTTAATACATCCTGTTTCATACCTGGCCAAGTTACCGTACGGCACAACTTGTCGTACGTCCTTTTGCCCAAAAAGATGACCAGATAAAGCATTGTCATGTTGGTTCCTTATATATGGTCACATTGTCAAGATTTTCTCATCTTCTGGCGTGCCCGGCGCCGAGAGAGAGCATGTAAGAGTTTTAGCCACTGACGCATAGTCACAATGAAGCAAAGAGAAGTAGGCCTGTCAATGCCCCCTCTTTAAAAGCCTCGTCCTGATGATCCAAAGAAAACGCGGAAGCGAGGAAAATCCATGCGCACAGGGAAACACGCAAGGCAACTGAAAAAACACGTTCAAGAATTTTTCTAGCGCACGCATGATCTCCTAGGGCGCGCTACATTGACGACCTCAAGTAATACCCGGCGCCATTATGAGTTCTTTACGCTGTCACTGGTGACGTCGTAGTTAAGTGTTCCATGACATCGAAGTATCGCAATGACCTTAAGTGGCCTGAAATATCGTCGAAACACCTTTCCTTTGAGCTTCCTGACAATACATATAACCTAATACATAAAATCATTGTGATATTCATCACAAACTCACTTGCGCAGAAGAAACCTTTTCATCTCATTCTATTGCAAACATTTATAATTAAGTACCTAGTGCTAGAACAGCATTCCTCAGCACCAAACGGAATGTTTGCACCATAGACTCGCTTTTCTAGCAGCCATCTTGGTATATTTGATATCTTTTAGTGCCACACAAGAGGGGATAAAAGAACTGGCAGCAAGTATTATTGCGATAGCAATTATATGGAGAGTCTCGGCTGATTTTTGCCGTCGCCGCCGTCATGAACCGTATATGTATATGTCTATATATAGATGTCAAAGCCACAGAGAAATATAATTAAGAAAAGCTTTCCGACGCGCGGAATCGAGCGGGCGGCCTCCCACTTTTCAGTGCGCGGCGTTAGGCGGTTAGGCCACGAACAGCACCGTCTTTCAGCCTACTAACGGCGAGCTATTGATATACACCAATTACATCAGCATGCTTTCTGAGTTACCACATAGATGGCGCGATGTCCACGCGTGGCGCGCTTTAAAGATCGTTGCCCCGTTCCTGCGAACGCCGTTGCACTTCGCCCTACAGGGCGTGGTCGCCTTCGTGCGCTTATCTCGAGGAAAGAAGGGGGTGGCTGGGGCGGAGTGGAGGGTTGTATGTCTTGTGCACACTGTACTTGTGCTTTCCGCGCGATGTCTGCGCTGAAGTCACAGAGCGTACGAAGGTCGCTTCGACGCTGCAGCGGTCGCGTTTGCGAAAGGGGCGCGCTGTTCAAACAGAAATAAGTAACGACTGTGACGGTTAGCTCGCCCTCGTCCTGTGTGTACCTGTTCGTTCGTTTCGTGCGTCCTGCTTTATGTTTGAGCAGTGCGCTTCCAGTGTCGAGCTGTGACGCACGATAGTTCGCGCTCGTACTGTGTGCGTTCTTTTCGTGCGTCCTTTGGGCTCGAGCGACGCGCTGGCAATTTCGAGCTGCTTTCCGTTCTTCGCGTTACATTCCAATTTATTGCTATCGCATTCATTGCTTCTCCGTTGCGGCGAAACTGTGACTTTTTTGGTTGGTCAAGTGCCTGGTCCGTTAGCTAATAACTGCAGCCTTCGCCTAAAACAGAATAGCACAGCAAGGTAATTCAAACATTTTGGTAACATAACTCAAATAAATGTCCCTCTTTGGTATTTTCAATGCAGGATAGCTATTACGTGAGTAATGTGGAAGTGCGTAACGCGTAATCTTGCTAATCCAATGCCTGTTGGAGACAGACTCGGAAGACGTACTTTTCCGGGTTTCTTCTGGCTGCGTATATTTTTCGGCTATCGAATGAGAAAACCGTCACAGGATTATTTATCAATTCTCTACAATTGTACTACTCTAATCTGTAGCTGCAGAGGGAGTGTTCCCTTTTATACTTTTCTAAATATTACGCCTTTCGAGTGACTTGAGGGTAAAAATGCGTCAACACTTTGTATCATACCACTATATTAGACTAAAAAACTGTTCTTGCTGTCTGTACAAGAGCGATTTTCATAAGTGCCGATGGGCAATAATAATGCAGAGCCTTCGCTCTCTCTTTCTCGCTTCACCTCTACCTAAATTAAACTTAGCTATGAGATTTACGACTACGCAGCCGCAGCCACTTAAGCCATCTTCACTCTTCTGCAAATAAAAATAAAAAAATCACTTCTTGGTCACAGTCCAAAACGATACGATTAACTTCGTGCCACAGTATACTCATGTCGCATGCGGCCAAGAGTGAGTGCCGCAGTTGCGCTTGTTACCAAATTATAATTATATAATTATATTACCAGCGAGAGAAGTGCTTTTAGCTGCTGGTTTGCTCCAGAGCAGGTGTCGGCAACCTTTTGAGCGCTACGGCCGAGTGGCATGAACCCGAGACGGCGGGGGCAACACGGCTAATCTGAGGACGGAGGGCTTTGTATGCAAAGCAAAAAATTCCGCGCATTGACAATGACGTTCCCTCCTTACGCTCGCCCCGAGAAAAATCGCCGCCGGGCTACAGAGGCGGCACGACGCGCCTTGCGTTTCCGTGTATTTCGACCGTGGTGTTCAATCAGAGTTTAACATGCCGCGGGATGGCGACCGAATTTTGCGTCCAGTGTGCGACGCTGGCTAACAGACGCCATTCACTTATCACGATTTCACCGTTAACTCCTACAGCTACCACAAGCGTTTGTTTAATACTTGAACATGGACGTTAGTCGTCTGGATAGAGATTTACTACCAAGCATCAAAGTGGGTGCATCCACGTTAAACAGTGTTATAGCTGCCAGACATCGAAATACCTGGAGCAAACTAGCTTATATCAATGTACAGTAAGCAGTGAGCTACTTATGTAAGGGCACGTTTTACTTGAGTGTTATTCCGATTCCTTTGACGGAGATATCAACCATGCTTTTTTTCTCTTTCTTCCATTTCTTTATTTCTCTTTATCTCTCTATTTATCGCTTCCTCTCTCTCTTTCTCCCTCTGTATTTGCATTTCGCTCTGTTTATTTCTTTATTAATTTCTCTGTCTGTCATGCTGTCCGTTTGTTCATACATTTCTCGTGTGTGTTTCTCTGAGTGTATTTTTCTCTCTTTTTATGCTTTTCTCTGTCTTTCTATCTCTTTGTGTTCTTGTTCCTATATTTCTCTTTGTTTTTCTCTATCTCTTTTTTGCTGTCTTTCTCTCTCTGCCTCCTTCATTCCTTCTCTATTTCTCTTTCATTATCTCTCTTTCTCTTTTCACTTTCTCAATATCTCTTTCTTTCTCTCTCTCTTTTTCACGTGTTTCACGTGCTCCACTTCGCCGAGGAGTTTTCGTTTAACGCTCGAACCTGCTGCACTCGGTAGTGGGTCTTGTCCAATTTGTGGGGCGCATACCCACCTGTGGTGTTCAGCACGACGGAGCACAAGTTACCGATAGCTTGAGCAGCTTCGCAAGTGACAGCTGGGTGCGACTGAGTCAGCGGGCCACTGCGTCCTGAATAATCATTTCTGCGCCAGAACCTCGATGCGATCAAAGCCCACTGGGGGACCCACAAGTCTCGCAGCCTGTTGTTTTTTAACATTCACTTAACTCGAAGTAGCAGCATTGGTGCAATCCGCCTGTGCGGCCGGCTTGGCCGGGAATCTAATCCGCACCTTCGAGCTTACCACTGCAACACGTCACCTACTAAGCTACTGCAGCCAGCACGTCGCAGATAACCCGCGGCTATATATGCACAATATATATACACATTACCTCATTGCCCGTTTTTCCTAACTCATAACAAAAGTACAGCTATTGCAAATTCCGGGCTGCCGTTCTTGGGGGTTTTATAGGCAACCTATTGCAATGTTCCTGCCTTTTGCGGTACTACTGCCATACTGCCTTTTCCAACCACATATGTCCTTCATAACTCTACGTAAACTATAGTAGACAAAGAGACATACGAAAGTGGCACTTTGATTTCCTCAACGCATGTCTGTTCTTTTTTCTTGACAGCGTAATCGACAATACCCGGGAACGCTTCATCGTGATCGCAATGAGCACCCTTCTCTTCCTGATCAGCCTCACACTGTTCGGCATACTCTTCACGCTGCTCTCCGAGGACTGTAAGTAATGCAGTTAAATCCGTATATATCGATTTCTATGTGGGTTCGTTATAGCCTTTATAGAACTTTGTCAGCGATATAAGATATAGGCTTCATGCCGTCACTTTACAATAATGCAGGCAATCCGGCATCGCGGCGATAGGCGATTTTTGTAGTTTTTATTGCCCCGTGGTTGAAGCTGGGGGAGGGTGGGGTGACACATGCAGGGGCGGGTTCATGGGAGCAATCATCTGATGGCAAGCAGCAGTTTCTACTCGCTCCGTGCAGCGCCCTCCTAATCTGTCCACTGGCGCTCTAAATGCGCGCGGGAAAGACCGCTTCCGTGATAAAAAGCGAACCTCTCGGGAGAGAGGGCCAACTTCTTGGGGCGTTTCACGGAGCCCGATGTTCGGTGTACCAACTGTTTCCTAGTCCCGGCTATTTATGTCTGATGCAGCTGTATTCTTTCCTATGCACTGAAGTTAAAGCATCGTCGTTTTGCAAATTAGGTAAAGGACAATTCGATTTCTACCAGTTGCATATAGTCGGGTTGCAGTGTACATATAGTCGGGTTTCAGTGCACAATTCTGCGCGCGTTCTATTAGGGCTCTGCAATGTTCCACTGATCTTGCGGCTTGGGATGATAAGGCCATTGCTGGCTCTGCATTTCTGCGTTGTGGGCACATCACTATAAAGGGTGGCCGTTATTCGGTTCAAGTAAGTTTAATGTGATGAATGTTTCCTACTGGAAAGGAAGACGGACGCTGTGTTAGCTTCGCATGCGCAGGAATATTTTGAAAACGTTACATAACTACACGTTCATTACTCTGTACACGTTAGTTAAATCCTCCACCAGAAACTATCACCACAATCGTTATACTCGTGTTGATTTACTATTTCATTACTTGGACAAAGTGAACCAAAACAGCGTTTGTCCAAAAAGTGATGTTAGCGATTATAATATAAATATTGTATACCTCACAACACGCTTAGACCAGCTCATTGTCCGGCCACAAGTTCGGCCAAATAAATAGTTTCATCCTACAAACGCCGACTGCTGTTTTCGTCGACGTCACGACCACGTGACAATATGGTGGAGGGTGAAGTTAGCTTACGCAGGCGCCGTAGCACTGTCGTTTGCTACTATCTGGAGAGTAAGCAGAGACTTGTCCGTGAAGCTCGATTCATTTTCCGTGCAAGCCACTATGCAGCTCTCGTTGGAACAAAGGATTGCCATCAAGTTTTGTGTGAAACTCGGCAAGTCCGAGTCGATGTCGATCCACATCGTCTTCGTCATGACCCACTTTCTTGTCGATTCAAAGGTGCTAAGAGTTCTCCAGCTGCCCTACAGTCGTGACATGACTCTTACAGACTTCTCTTTTGATACCTCCTATGCAATGACTTCATTACGGGACAGTTGACGAAGTCAGAGGCTTGCACCGGGGCGTTAAAAAACATGCCGGAGGAAGCCTACCGTGACGCCTTCGATGCCTGTAAATCTCACTCGAGGCAATGTGTCATTACAGGAGGAGCCTGCATTGAAAACGTTAATCGTGTTGTACTGATGGGATCAATACATCTTTTATTGCGATAGCAATTATATGGACAGTCTCGGCTGGATTTTGCCGTCGCCGTCGCTGTTGCCGCCGTCATGCACCGTATATGTATATGTATGTATATATATATATATAAAAGCCCCAAAGAAAAATAATCCAGAAAAATGCTTCCAAGGCGCGGAATCGAACCCGGCACCTCTTGCTACGCAGCGAGTGGCGCTATCCACTACGCCACGAAATGCAGATCCTCCACGTAGCTAACGGCAAGCGTTATATACACACCCTTTACCGCTTGACGGACTCAGAGACGACAGGCGATAATAAGCTTTTCTTCATTACCAGCGAGATGGCGTTAGGAGCCCGACGGGCGCATTTAAAAGTCGTCGGCGAGCTCGCTCGCTTCTTCTTATATTTGCGCGTGGGAGAACCTTGCCCTTCTGCTGTCTGCTCGCGCGGTTTTCTCGTGGTGAGGGGAAGAGTAATGTTTCAAGCTTTCACCGTGATGTCCGCGCTCATGTTACGCCGCGTACGAATGTCACTCGAGCTCAGGGACGCCGCTAAACGAACAAACAGAAGATGAGCGCGAACTATCAAGTGTCACAGCTCGACACTTGAAGCACGCTAGTTTCCTTCGCTGCTTCGGCCGCCTTTGCAACAGGAGCGCTGTTCAAACGGAGAGTATCCATTGGAGAGCCTAACTTCGTATAGCATTAATTTCTTGCTATCGCATTCATTGCTTCGCCCTTGCGGCGAAACTGTGACTTTTTCTTAATCAACTCACTGACACTACTTTTCGGACAGACCCGGTAAATACGTGTAGCGTCAAATGTGTGCCCGTAATTAGATTGATTCTGGCGGTAAAGCTGGTAATTTATGAAGTGGTCGATGTTCGCAACTATGAATGCATCTACGCTTACCCTTAAGCAGATGGCCAATTCTAGATTAGCTGAGGTTATTGCTCTCGCCGTACCACCAGAATTATGAAGCATTTCTAGCTGAGGAGGCCCTTCCCAAACGCGATGTGCTGATGACACAGATGAAATTTTGCTTGTTGGCACACGATCTTAGAGAATAGTGCGGGGCGAACAAGGACACGGACTTTATGTCCTTGGGTGCTCCGCTTATGAATGACAGGTGGCGCCGCAAACGCAACTAGACGCATGAAAAAGGAAGAACCTAACGAAGGAAAAAAAAAGAAAGCTCAGCAAACGCACTCAATATGCCAGAATGATTCGCCTTGACTTTACAGATATAAACGGCCTGATGCAGTTTTTTGGCTGCACCCAGATGCAGCCATGGACGAATGCCACCGACTACCACGTATATCGCCCAGTGTTTGTGCTAATGCGCCTAACCGTTATAACTACGAAATTTCACACATTCGCCTATCGTACATAGTTAACAAAGACATCACTAAATCTACGTAATTAAATGTTTAATAGCCTGCTGTGTTCTCTCCTCAGAGTCGCGCCGTTCACAACGGTAATAAGTAAGCACATTCATGCTTTTGTCTTTGTCCATAATGTTCCATCGTGTAAGGTGTCTGATGCTCCTGCGTGAATTCTCATCTAACGTACTATGAATGCAACTACGGAGAGCGTCGTTTAGTAGCCCGAACAGCCGCAAGGGTTCGCTACGAGCGCTTCTCGTGTTCTTTCCACCGCGTCTGCCGATGATGCATGGTATACGCTTAGGAATCATGCCATTACGTATAGCTTATCTGCGCATTTGCGAGCATTCTGCATTGTCAGACATTATGTTTGTATGGCATTGTACTTAATCGACCACTCATCCTTTCCCAGATAATATGCGGCTCACGCAGTGTTTCGCGAGAGCCCGACCAAGGATTTTCACATGGCTACCACATACGGATCCTTTGAAGACGATGGCGAAGCATGGCACACTTTCCCGACTCGTTCCGCTTCCTGAAGCCAGAATTCCTAATGCCTTGAGTGGGCCGCATGCTTCTCACGAGTTGTGTGTGCTCTTTTTGCAGGGATCAACCGAGGGGTGTTGCAGAGGATAGTGTCGGGCCGCGTTCGCAAAGGCTCCCAAATACAATGGACGTCTCGTCCTAGGCGTATTAGGAGCACATTAAAAAACGATCAGTGTTTGAAGAAACTTCACGTTGTATGAATATTATTGCACAAAACAATAAAAGCTATCATAAAACCCACCTTACGATGGCTGTTGACTTGGAGATTAGCACTACAGATATGTCGCGACACGACGTAAGGCTACCGCAGAACCACTTCATCGTTGATCTGTGTACGCATAAAAAGTTAGCAAAAAGCTAGTAATTGCAAGCAAATAGGTAGTAACAGCAGCTGCAACTACCCTTCTTGGACCATAACTAACTTCTTGCTGCCTGTTTACTACATACCTTAGCAGATATTTAAACGTTGCAACGGTTACTACCTTTTGCATACCGGTACATTTTGCTATGCACCTGTTTAATACGAATGAAAATGTCACCACTACCTGGTGTGAAGTTCGCAACTGGAGTCATCTCGAAGTATCACTTTTTATCGCAACCGGACGAAGAAAATATCAACTGCATCAAGCGGAAAACCACAATTTCTTTTCTTACAACTAAGCGACCACAATGTGTAAGCATCTTTTCCGCTATTCTGAAAGCGGAGGAACAAAAGATAATGAAATGAAGGGCAAGTGCTGTGCGCGTTTTCATACGCAAGGTAAATGCGAACAAACTGACAAAAAGGGCTCTAATTGGATGTCATTTTAGGAATAAGATATTATAAGAGGGGGGGGGGATGGGCAGGGAGCATGTTTTCGTTGTCATAGTCCGCGTTCCCTCTGAATACTCATTTATGAAAATAAGTAGTTGTAGCAGCGGTGTGTATTTGGTTTTGAGCACATTCTTGCACTTGCACTAGCCCTGGTGAAACTAAGTTGGCTCGATGTAGGTGTTATTATTGACACGCCGGAGAACCAGCAGGAATCCTACTGTGAAATTATTTTACAGCAGTGTTTTTCCAAACAAAAAGGCTGGTTGGTTGCCCCCTAACATTCGCGACCTCCGGGAGGGGGGGGGGGTTGATAGCTCTAATATAGTGAAGAAATATTTATGCCAATCGTAAAGGTATACAGGACTGGCAGTATTTACAGAATAGAAAAATAAGGAAGCTCGTGACAATACAGGTAGGCAGCAGACTTTTCGGTAGCAAAGTATTACTTGCTGCCTTTAGCGTATAGTAACTGCATCCAGTTTTTTTCTTTTGCATACCTTTACTGGGCCACGTTGTGGCAGTGTGAAGCAAAATAAACGCAACATAATGTTAAACATGCTTGATTAACACTCCTACGCTACGTCGCCTCGCACAACTAATCAGGTTTTACGCCACATAAATATAGGTGTAAAGGTTTAATTGTTCATACTTAAGACTTCCTGCTTACCGGCGCCAGCTGCGTTCCCCAGGGGTAGGTCTTTAAGTACTCCTGGAACCGCTCACTAACTATAGGTGTCGCGTAGCCTTGTCGTTATGCATGTGTGTTCTTTTCATTCATCACATTCTGTGCATAATTACCCGACATTATATTGTGATGGTGACGCTCGTGAATTAGACCGTTATAAAAAGTTTGCGGTTGTAACGTCAAGGGTAGTAGTGATATTTACTACTCTTCTCGTTTCTAACTGCGGTTGCTAACAGGATAGCAACAGTAAGTGCGTGGGCGAACCTGTGTCCGAGAAGGAAATGGCTAAAAAAATTCTTCTAGCTGTTCCAGAGAACAGTCGTCTTTCTCCTCGAAATCCCCACCTGCTCTTATACCCTTGTCTTCCTTGTGTTCTGCATGGGTCACGCGCATGTGCTATAGCCTGACTCATGCAGGCATGAACTCGCCTGTGCTCATAACAAAATGACAGGTCTGCGCGGAAAGCGCAGCACATTCACAGCGAAAGCTGGAAGAGTGCCATTTCTAGAGCCCGTCATAAACGCGCTTGAGGCTACTTATACAAGTACGCTAGCAACGTACCTACTAAGCCACAAATCATAACTTTTGTGAAGCTGGGAAGCACCCACAACGCCATCATCCGTCAGTCTTCGGAGAAGTGAGGTACCATCTGTAAGGCGTTATGCGCACTTTGTTAATGCGACGGCTGATGACGATTAAGAACTATGGCTGAGTCCTTTGTAAGAGGTTGGAAGCTTTGAACGATCCACTAGTTACGTTATACGCATTGTATGACGCCCGGTAGTTAGTTCACTCTCCCACCACGCTATATGACATATGTTAACGTGAGAAAGAGAGAGAGAGGGGGAAATAACTTTATTGAGATCCTGAGGAAATGGATCAGGCTGGCTTGATGGCCTTCCTTGGCAACCAATACTTGTGCAATTGCGAGGAACCCACTAGGCTTTAAATCAATATAATTTTGCGGAAGCAGCAATGCCGCCACTACGCCATTTTTCATCATTCTGCGGGGAACCACGGTACCCGCTAAACACCAGTATGGCAGTATGTGCGCTTTCTTGATGCTCTGCCTGATGACAATGAAGAATTATGGCAGAGCCCTTTGTAATGGGTTGGAATCGTTCAGCAATCCACTCGTTGCGCAATTCACATTGTGTGACGCCTGGGTACAGAATTCGCGTTGTGAGACGCCTGGTTGTTATTTTACTCTTCTAGCACGCTCTATTACATATGTTATTATGGTCCTTTCCTGACATGAAGTCCGCATAGTGTCTCTTTGCCAAGCAGTTTCAAGTACCGGTATGGCTTTGAGGTGGAATGGCATGGCTCTGAGGCTCCCACGCAGAATGCCCAAGTTGGAACCCGTTCCACCCTGTATATTTTTTATTTCATTTTTTTTTATTTCGCGCGATAGCGGTAACGCACACCGTGGATGGCAGCGGACAACTACAGCGCAAAAAAGGCCATTGTTGTGATCTCAAAACAGCTTTCACTGTAAAACAGGGTGGTCGTCATTCAAAGCTGGCCAGAGACGTTTCGTTCTATTGCCCTTGTGCGAACAGCGCGGAGTCGTTTTCGATACAGACTTTTTCGTCTTTTCACTTAATACCACTAACGTACGGGCAAAACGTACAGTACTTTACAGTGAGTCAATTTCGTCGCTCTGAGGACCCTTTGCAGAAAAGTTGCGCCGATAACACACGGCACCGCACTAAGTTCCCTTGGTGGTTCGTGGCCTCAGCGATTAGTTGCGGCTTCTCAGATGAGCACCACAAAAAAAGACAGTGAAAGAAACGAAAAAGAGAGGCACTGGTCGTTAAATCAGCACTGCCTGAATTCAATATGGCGGCGCTAGCAACCAGATGCGGGCGTACAAAGGTTGACGTCACTATCTCGGCAGTGCAGTTTCGGGTGGGTCACAGATATTTACAACATCACGGAGGGGATTAGGCGGCACCCACGGAGTCTTCCTTGAGAGGCTGCATTGTAGAGATTGTGCAGGCTGTGTACGAAAGCACCATTTACGTTCAAAAAATCGATGCGGGATCGATGGCGGCAGGGAGATACTCCTTTGTCGTGTGTCGCCGTCCATAAACGCCTTTCCGGAAGATGTCCCCTCAAGTAAAGAATTTTAGAGTGCCCTTGTGTCAGAGCTATGAAACGACGAGATAACCATGTGCCACGCGGGCTGAGAACGAAGACATCGCTTTGTTTTCATGAGAAAATCACAGGTGTAGGATGCGTCCATCTCTTTAGACTTAAAAATGTTCCAAAAGGCGGGTGAGTGTACGATGGTAAAAGTTATACTCCGATTTAACAAAACAATTCATAACAAAATGACATAGACGTTTCCACACCTACGCACCCTGGGAACGAAGACATGCCTCAGTTTCCATGAAAATATCGCAGGTGCAGGATGCATACGGCACCTCTTTAGACGCGGAAATGTTCCAAATATACATATTTATATGAATGCTTTGAAAGAACTTTCCAAAGAACTTTGAGAAGCATGTCGTTCCTTCATCTTCATTTTTGCATCCATTGGGAAGCTTTTTCTTGAATTCAATCAATGGGGGGGGGGGGGCAAGGGAGCACTGCGCTAAAGCTTAACCCCCCTCCCCTAATGGAGAACCATGCGCACGCTGATGTCAGTTCACATACCTTTTCGCTTAAAATTATGCTGTTGTGTCCGGAGCTCGCATTTTGCGCAGTTTTTGAATTAGGGCCACAGGACTTGTTTCTACCACTTAGCATTTCGATAAGAGAGTAACAAGGTTTTCCGCCACAACCTCTATCCATAGGATGTTGTGGTAACTTAGCCTGTCGCCATGTTTCTGATGCCGAATAGTAAAACTTCGTAACGCGAGCGCTTAATCTCACTGTACATTATTCCTGTCAATTTTGACCGAAATCGACGCATTCGCTCGTAAATAACCTGACAGGAAATCCTGCATCATCGCCATTACACGTCTTTTCTGGTTTAGCAATGTTTCGCACAGGAAAATATTTACTAATATGCAAGAGACGTTGGTCACAGACTCAGCATTCGCCATGGCAGCCAAAGTATGCGTGGTTTCCTGTCTATCTTCATAACAGGTGTCGATCATATTTACATACTTGTATTGTGATTTGTGGCATTAGTTGTGCTGTGGACATTTCCGCACGATTACCATTTCCTTTGTGAGAATAACAGAACTCGTGTATATATAGGATGGAATTGGCAACTTATTTTCACTGTACAAACCAACGGAAGAGTGCGTAAGTACCCGATCAACTCACTCTCTCCAGTAAGGTCATTCCTCTCTATTTTCTTTTAGCACAGACTGCAAGTTTGCGCGTAGTCGCTGCTCCTGGGAAATAAAACTAATTACGGTTGAATATCGTCGCTATCTTTGTTTAAGCCCTTGTATTCTCCAGGCATAAGAATGTCTCCAGTCAGTGAATAAAGAATATATTTGCAATCTTACACTGTATTCCCCACAACGACGATAGAGAGGTTACAAGCTTCAGCTTCACTGTCGTATATTGCAGCCCAATGATCGAAGTACTGCGCGGAGGAACGTATATATTCAATAACACATTTCTGTCTATATGTGACAAATGCATGTAGGTTGTAAAGCTGTAGATATTATTCCTAAAGAGATGAAACAGAGTCATACGATGGCACTTTTCTAAATTATTGACGCGTTGCGTCATGGTTCCAGCTTTCTAAGTTATGGATGCATTGCGTCGTGGTTCCCGTAGCTGGCACAACGGCAGCTGTAGACCACTTAAGTAGTTTAAGCTGCTGTCCTGTATGTGTTGAGATTTCGCAATATTAGAAAGAACAATATGTTGCATCGGTTCTCTTTAGAGCTCGAGAGCATTTAACGACTGTCTGTCCACTATAGCTCAATAAAATATATTGTGGTGCCACAGGGTAAAAGATCCATGGATGTGATTACCCGCGGTGCCGGGAATTTTGAAAGGCTCCGTCATACGTGTGGCATTGGCAAAATATCAGCCGTAATCGAAAGCACGAATAGAACCATGCGATTGCGTATATCGGCCAATAGTTAGCGCACAATGATTAGTTATTTCCATCAGCACATTCTGATGTAGGGGCACTCACATTTGATTCGGAGATGGAATTTCGGTTATTTTATCTCATCACAAAAAATAGGGCATCTTGTTCCAAAGCGTATGAAAGAATTTACATAACATTTATTTTATGTGTGATTCTGGTTTCTTTTCGAATAATAGAACAGAAACATCAGCGCACATTTTCATGCGTGCCATGGCAGGACGTGCGGCAGCATTTATTCTGGCCTCTCTTTGGTTCGCTTACGGTGAGTTCAAACAATTTATAGCCTACCACAGGTAGAAATGTTTACAATCAGAAAGCCAACAAGGAATTGCAAATATTCAAACCATGAAGTCGATTTAACTCAACTAACTTTTACGAATAACTCTTAAACGTTGCTCTTTTGGATACAAGTAATGTTCAACAGCGAGACGCCATTCAAACATGGCGGAGAATGTTGCAGCGGCAAGGTAAATACTCTTATTCCGGCTGCTCCAACGTGACAGCGCAATCGTGCCTTTCTTTCTGAGATTGGAAATCCAAAACTGCGAAATCTTGTATGAAACGCCAGGGGGAGTACATTCCATTGTTTATTTTTAGGTGAGAAAAGAACTGTTCAAAACGACCCAATATTATGCCGCAACCTCATCGATGTGTGAACGCTTACATTTTATAAACAGAAGACATCTAACATGAAGCTTCACATTGTGACACTTACGGGGGCCTAATTATTTTTCGTTAGGAATCGATGCTATTTTTTTATAAATACTGAAAACGTTGAAACATAATAAATATATAAAAGTAGTTAATTCCACGAACTTATTGACTGATTTTACAAGATGCGACTACCCTTGAATTACCACTTAGACTTAAGTTTGCTTGTATTTAAAGTATTTAGGCTTTTTTATTTACCTTGTTTCTTCACAGGAGTCATGGTTACTCAGGCTGCGGGACCTTTCGAACAAGGAAGATCAGTGCCTGCAAGTGCTGCCATTCAAGAAGCTAGAATCGATCCAACCATGATGGACACCTTAACTGGAGGAGGCATGGGCTGAACGCTAAGGCAATGCACGAAATCGAGCAACATGAGGAGCCTGTTGCGTCCAACGCGCTCCTTTGCTAATAGATTGCACGATTTTTTTTCTGGCAAGTCTAATAAATGATGTGCATCACTATGTTTTAGGCAGTTTTGTCGTTATATTATACATGCGCTTATGATATTAGCTTTTCCAATGAGGTACCCTTGCGCAGATGAGCGGAAAAATCCCACAAAGTACAGGCAGTTGTTGCCACGTAGTTGCACGATTGTTTGAAGGTAACAACAAAGACGAGGCTGAAATTCACGGTAAAATAAAACGGGCCTCTTTATTTATTGTAGGCTGAACACATTTTATGTTCAATATTGTGCATAGCTGAATGATTAGCCACTTCAGCAAGGGCAGCAGGATATGAAATCTTGAGTAAGAACTCCTTACTGTAAAAAAAATATATATACAAGCGATTCCAGCTAAATGTTAGTATTCCAAGATGACTGTGGTATGTCCTGTCTATCTCTATTTCTGTGTTTGCGCAGCACGCTGGTAATTCGAGCGCAGTAGATTGCCACAACATGCCCGAAGCGTAAGTTCACGCACGTTTTGAGAACTGCCTTATATTCGTAGCAGACATGCAGCGTATAAAACGGATACTTTAGTTTGCCTGCTCTTTGGCTGGAGAAAGCCCCAAGACGTACATTTCAAAGAAGTAAACTCAACATGATGTGATATATGAATCAAATTGTACGCGCGTCTTCTCAAGAAATAAAACGAAACATTTGCTCTAATAATGTTTGACCTTACGAAGTTGCAAGTGTCCTTCTGGATTGTGCTGTTCACGATGGTGTTGTTCCTTTCACCAGGTGGTTTTTCACCGAGATAAAACATCGATCAAATTTGTCAAAACTACATTGGTTTATTTCAATAAAACATACGTAGTTCTTTGTAGTTCACGAATGGGCAGGGCAATACAGTTTCTGCCCTGATCAGCATCAGGTTCATCAAGTCTATAGTAGAAGTGAAATTGCTGGACATTCGGATCTTTGTAGAGTCCATGGTCGCATTTGCTTCCCACTGGAGCTTGAAAATGTTGCCGAGTGCGCCATGCCCCTTCCGCGGCAATGATAAAGGAGTCAATTAACCGCTACTGCTTTGCAAGGCAGAGCTGTGCTAACACCCAATGATCGCGACGAAGCTACGCTGTTGGCACTAGCGAGCGAAAGCGGAAACGCGGAAATCGGCACAGGGCCGAGAGATCCCACAGAGCAGCACCACGAAACAAGAACAGACACAGGCTGCTGTGTTGGCGGCGGTTCTTGCGCGCATTGGGGAACTGGAGTCTGAAAGATAGAGCGTTGCGTGTTCGTACTACGGCCAGGCCCGTAGCTTTAGACCTACGTTGGCGTTGGCAGTGGTGCGAACATCCTCCGTGTGAGCGGGCGACACAGCTGGCGTGTCGGGGGTGCCTGCAAAGGTGCTGGCGGCGGCACATTACCTGCTCGCCACTTTATTACGGAGCTAACGCTTCTGGCTGTCTGGACGCCTGCAGTTGCCGGCGCTCCGCTTAGCCCCGTAATAAAGTGGCGAGACAATGGCACGGCCACGTTGGCCGCCTTCACGTCGTCTCTCTCGTCTCTCGCTACACGCTGAACGTGCTTCACAGTCTACGTCAAACCTGGAATGTCGACGATAGTCATTGGAAATCTTATTCGACACTATATGGGAGTGGAGTGGAAGAAGAGGAAAAAGTGCTGTCTGTTACAGTTGGCGATTTTAATGTTGTAGACAAGCGCTAACAAAGGCGCTGCAGTTATCCCAAGTAGTGCAGAATATACACAAACATATTACATCAACCGCTCGCTAACATCATTTGTGGCATAAGGGCTTCTCTAATGTCAATTGTGGTGGCACTGTTGCTACCCTCTTCATAGTAACGTACTAAACACTACATATATACTCTTATGATTCATCAAGCTGTAGTATTTCTTTTGCTCGTCCCTGCCCGAATACGAGAAGGAACGCTAGTTTGCCTTCGTTTCGATAAAATTTTCGTCTGTGGTGTAACGTAAGTGCCCACTTTACGTCGAACTGTAAGGTAGTGCTTATACGCAGTGTAGTCGACGTACCTGCTAATACCACAATATGTATACTAATACCGAAATTACACAATGACGTAGATACACCTCGCAAGACACCCTTAGGTCGACGAAGTCTTCAAATCCCAACGAAAAGCACCATTTTTTTTTAAAAATACGGCTCATACGGAAAGGTCGGCCCAAGGACATGTACGGTGCAGCAAGGCATAATCCATGGTCTCAGAGAGCAGCAATCGGCCAGCGGGGTGGATGCGTCTACCCTTCACGGCAGAAGGAACGTCTCCCCCACGCAGCTCAGAGGTTGCCCCTGGAGGCACCCGCTCAGCCATCGCTGAGCGGGTGTCTCCAACGTGGAAGGTTATTTTGCAGCGACCCTTGTCGTATTATTCCGCCTATTCTACACGTGATACGTTGAGGTTCCTGTTCTAGGAAGTCGGTCAACTCTGCTTCACGTCACCTGCAAACTTTGCGTAAGATTTTCGAGTAGCGTTCGCTGATGCGAATGTATCGTCTAATGTAAACTGCAATTGCTTGCCCAGGTTATGTTGAGCAGAAATGAAGCTTGTTGAGCAGTTCACTGTCGTTTTAGTTGCAAATGCTATTTCTGCCAGTTTCAGATCCCAATTTTTGTGACGCTCAGTATGCGCGACAAGCATATATTTAAAGATTCCGTTTACCGTTTCGCTGATGTTAGCTTGTGGATGATACAGAGATGTGCGCTTTTGACGGATTCCTAGGGCGTCATGAAAATCTGTGAAGATCTTGCTGGTGAAGTACGTCGCGCAATTCCTGATCAGCTGGGCAGGGAATCCGAACATCGTGAAGGTTCCGAAAAAACAGTCCCACACTTTCTGCGAAGTCAGCTTGTGTAAAGGAAACAACTGGACCCATTTCGTGAAATGGTCAGTCACCACAACCAGATACTGGTTTCGCCGCGGGCTCATGGAGGAGGGACCTATTACGTCACATGCAACTATTTGCCACGGTGACGTACTCTCAACTAACTGCACTGTTCCTCGTGGTAAACCACCACTTCACTGCGCCTATTGATAAACTGAACAGGAACACGCGTGGCGTAATACATTCTGTTTTATACCGGCTATGTTACAGCGTAACACAGGTTCTCGTATGTCTTCTGCCCTAAAGAATAACCAGCTAAAGCACTGTCGTGGTAGTACTTTATATCAGGTCACATGGTTGTGACGTTTAAGAACGAGGCTACGAAAACTCAAGACTCAACCAAGCTAGGAAAACTGTATTTTTTCGTGAACATTGCCCAGCAAGAGGAACACTCACACCATGTGCAAGGAACACTCGCACTGCAAGCATGGCGGCGAGTATGGTCGTCGGTCGTCGATAATATTCTAAGAATGAAACGCCTCGCATTTTATAAATTTATCATCATATATTTTAGCGTTACCGCAAGTACACACCAGTCCCATAAGCTCAACTACTCGTGTCAAGCACGCAATCTTATCTTGTAAGAGTTCTAGCCATTGACGCACGCTCACAATAAGAAAAAAAAAGCAAGGAGAAGTAGGCGTGTCAATGCCCCTTCTATAAAATCATCGTCCTGATGATTCAAACAAAACGCGAAATCCAGGAAAATACATCCACATAAGGAAAAAAAGCAAGGCAAGTGACATAATAACATTCCAGAATTTCGCTGGCGCGCGCACGATGTCCTATGAAGCGACACATGGATGACCTCATGTAGTGCCCGGCGCCAAAACCAGTCGGTAATGCTGTAATTAATGACGTCGTAGTGAAGTGTGCCATGACGTCGTACTATCGCAATGACCTGAAGTGACCTAAAGTGTCATAGAAACAGTTTTTCACTTAGGCTTTTGACAACACATCTAACCTAATACAGAAAATCATTGTCCGATTCGTCACAACATCACCTGCGCTGAACAAACCGTTTGATTTTATTATATTTCACAAACTTATAATTGAACACATGGAGCTAGAACAGCATTCACCAGCGCCAAATCTGGTGTTGGCGCGAAGGTCCTGCTTTTCTAGCAGCCATCTTCGTATATTTGATATCGCTAGTGGCACACAAGAGGGCATAAACAAACTGGCAGCAAGTATTTGGTTGGTCAAGTCCCCGGTCCGTCACCCAATAACTGCAGCCTTCGCCTGAAACAGAATTCTACAGCAAGGTTGTTCACTCGTTTTGATAACATTACTCGAATAAATGTCTTTGTTTTGGCATTTTCAAAGCAGGATAGTTATTACATGAGTAATGTGGTAGTACATAACATGGTAGTCTTGCTAATCCCAGTGCCTATTGTAGACACACTCAGAAGTTAAGTGAGGATGTCCTTTTTCGGTGTTCCTTCCACCTGTGTATTTTTTTCAGCTATCGAATTAGACAATCTCCACATCTACCTAAATTAAATTTAGTTAGGAGATATACGACTACACAGCCGCAGCCAATTAAACCTTCTTCGCTCTTCTTCATATGATAATCAATTAACCACTCTTTGGTGACAACAAACAACCGTACGATTTACTTTGTGCCACACTATCCTGATGTCGCATGTGGCTCAGTGTGGGTAGCATAGTTGCACTTGTTACGGAATAACAAATTTCTTTGAGAGTGTCAGGTGTGTAATGTCAGCGTTAAAGTTAGGTGGAGTGCCATTATCGGAATACAGCGCCTGCTGAGGTAAATTGGACGGGAGCAAATTACGAGCGTGGGAAGCACTACTAAGATCCAGAGCAGGGGTCGGGAACCTTTTGAGGGGCGAGGGGGAGTGGCACGTAGTCGACATGGCGGGGGCCGCACGGGAAAATCAGGGGGACTGTGGCAAACAGAAAAATTCGGCGAATAGGGCTAATTCACAATCACGTGCAAACCTGGAATAGAAATCATGTTTATTCTGAGCACGCGTGTCACAAGGCTGCAATATACAATCAAAGGTTACAAGCCAATATAACAAACCTTCAATGAGACTTTTGGCGCTGAACATTCTGAGCCAACTGGCAAATATCTACATCAAGGTTGCTCCCCGATAGACGCAGAAAGTCGTGTATAATCCCAACGGTTAGTGCGCAATGCGTTTAATTTGCTGTTTAGCTGTTATGGGCTAGTTCCCAAACAATTAGGTCCGCGAAAAAGCGGCGTGTCGAAAGAAACTCGAGCCACTTCATCGTCACTCTCACTCGCGTATGACGATTAGAGTAGCCCACTGAGTTGGGGGGGGGGGGGGGGGGGAGGAGGGGGAGGAGGAGTAATTCTTGAAATAAACTTGTAGATTTTGGGATGAAGGTCCTTCCCTGGCCTAGCATTTCCGCAAAGTCTTTCTTCTCCCTAATTTGGGCCTCTGCAAAAATTTTCTCTAAAGGGAACCATGTGGGGAAGCGAAGGAGCGCATGAGTCGACTTAAAGTTCCGTTCATCACGGGCACCTTGCCCAACTTTAACGAGTCCTAACATATGGAGCACACCATGAATTCACTGTAGTTGCTGTTACTGTAACTCGTCCCGAACTCTTGTTGGAGCACGTCACGCGGGTTCATCGCGCGTCTGCACAATCTCGTTCCTTGACGCCATCACATGATTGCTGAGAGAGTGTAAGGGGGAGAGGCCACGGCGTCTTACCACGCCGCTTACACAGGCCCGAACGCATCAGCGCGTGCCAGCGTGTTCTGACAGGGATACAACGCGTTCGTTCATCGCGCGTCTCCAGACTCTCGTTCGCCTTCGCGCAAACCTCACATGACTGCTGAGAGAGTGTAAGGCGGAGAGGCCACAGCGTCTTACCCAGGCCCTTAGAATGGCCCGAACGCGCTAGGGCGTGCGAGCACGTGGTTTTGTCTGCGTTACGCCAAGATAGGGCAGCATATGGCCGCCCGGGTCCCTAAAGTGCTCTGCACGTATCTTCATCAAGGCGGTCGAAGCACAAGGCAAAGATGACTTCTCCTTGGCGCGAGCGCGCACTCAATATGTTACAGATGGCCATGGTAGGTTTTAGAATGCGGACGGTCACCAATGGAACTACGGACAAAGCCCAGCGCAAAAGCTGCTTGGCATCTAAAAAAGAAAGTGAAGATGTTATCTGGCTAGGTGCGATGATATGGGACGAGGCCAACTGGAAGCGATCTTTCTCTGTTCCGGTCTAACCCCATTTGAGCTCAAAACTGCGGTGACTGGCCTTCAAGCAGGAAGTGAAATGGGGAGGGGGGAGGAGGAATTCGCGGGGAAACATGTAAAAAAACGTCCATCCGCTAGAAAGTATGCATAGAAAATTAAAATCAAAAACCAATAGGCAGAACTAGAAGGTTGAAGACTGCAGTACGTGAGCTAAAAACCACTCATTTGTCGTGATGTAGGAAGAATGGTTTACTGGGACGCCGTTTTTTTAGTGTGACGTCCCGAATACCGTGGCGCTACATTCCACGCTGCCTGCTGTTAACAGGTTTAGTACAGCAGATGAAATATTGAGCTCACTTGCCGTACGCAATGCAGCTATGACGAAGCACTTTGAACTGCGTGCACTGTACAGATACAACGGTCAGGTTGAACGCATCATGGCGACCTGAAACGTGGACGGAGTTTCGACAATTCAGAAATATTAGTACCTTCTTGTTTGCTCCACGCCTAGGCGAGTCATACCGTATTTATTCGAATCTAAGCCGATGTTTCTTTTTTTAGAAAAAACGGTGTGAGAAAGAGGGGGTCGGCTTAGATTGGAGTATAGATTCGAGTACAATGACTAAGTTTTTTTTTTCTTGCCTTGCGAATTTAGCGGGTCGTCTTAGAATCGGGGCCGGCCTAGATTCGAGTAAATACGGTAATATAAAGCGATGAAGAAATTAAATTCCCTGCCCTTACACATTCTTAGAAATTCGTGTTAGCCCAAGGGCTTCAAATAGGAAACGGGTATGCTTTGCTTACTCTATGTGCAGATAGATTAGAGATTAGGGGAGGTTGCCTGAGACAGGCCAGCCGACGTGTTATGTGGTTTAGCTGTTGACTTTGCGACGCCAACAGCTAACCGACATGAAACGTCGGCCAACTTATTTCAGGCACCTTCTACAGATCATTTACTCGTTCTGCACTTTGTGTTTCCATCTGCCGGCTCCCGCTTTGCACTGAATTTGCTTGGTCTAAGGAATTTACAATTTTAATGCCGAATTTTACCAAGACCAAGGAAAACCGGGAAGCATGCATTTTTTAGAAGTGACAAAGGTACGCTAAATTACGGTGTTGTAAGTGTTAAAACGAAAACACTATTGCGAAGTGTACGGGCATTGAAAGAAACACGAACAGCGCGATGCGCAGTTTTGATCGCGCTCTGACCTTGCCGGCAATAAACATATGCTAGAATGGTTCTTGATTATATCATGGGTGGCTCTATGGGCTTTTTATTACCATCCAGGCTGCAACCGCTTGAAATGAAATGCGAAACAGCAGATTCTGTAGATGCCGCATTGCGCGTCTTTCTTTCAATCGAAACAGTACTTATTAGACACAAATTTACGCTGGCCGCACACAACGCCCATGCTGACATCGTTAGCCTGCGTTTAAACTTCCGCCAGTGCCACCTGATCAAATAATGCCACCAAATGGCAAAGAATATCAGATGTGACACGGAGAGGCAGCGGAGTGTGTTGAATGCATCGCCCTGTGCCGAAAGGTCGCGGTTACTGTGGAAACTGATGAATGTGTACTTCCTGTGTACCCACACAATGTACACATTCCCTTTTCACGTACCAAGTTTTTTCGCGATTCTTTTATTCCCATTACCTCAAATGATTGGAACCACCTGCTCACCTCCATTGCCCAACTGACCAATGTCACTGCTTTTAAGGCTGCTGTTGGAAGCATTGTATACTCTTAGCAGCCTTTTTTTTTCTTGTTGTTCTCTTCATTTTGTATATATTGTACCCACTCTCTTCAGTAACGCCTTCGGGCCCTGAAGGTACTCAAATATTAAAAAAATAAATAAGTAATTGCGGATCAAGCTACGAAAATGCAAGTGTACGACGGGGCATCTCGTTTCTACTGTGTCTGCGGTGCAGAAAAAACTCTCTTGGGGCTACAATACAAGTACACTAGAAAGGTACCCACTACGCCATAAATCACAATTTTTGTGAAGTTCGGAAGCACCTACTAAGCCATTACTCGTCATTCTGCGGAGAAGCGAGGCGCCAGCTACACGTCTGTAAGGCATTATGTGCACTTTTTGACGCGACGACTGATGACGATGAAGAATTATGGCTCAGCCCTTTGTAATGGGTTGGAATCTTTAAACGGCCCACCAGTTATGTAATGTGCATTGGGTGACGCCCGGTCGCTATTTCCCTCTCCCGTCATGCTGTATAACATACGTTGACGTGGGAGAGAGACGGGGGGGGGGGGGGGCGAACAACTTTACTGAGACCCCGAGGAAATGGATCATGCGCTAACGGGCTTCCTTGGCAACCAATACAAGTGCACTTGCGAGGAACCCACTACGCTATAAATCAGTGTAATTTTACTGAAACCCCGAGGAAGTGGATCATGCGCTTATGAGCTTCCTTGGCAACCAATACAAGTGCACTTGCGAGGAATCCACTGCGCTATAAATCATTGTAATTTTTGAGAAGTAGGGCAGCAGGCACTGTGCCATTTTTCGTCATTCTACGGAGAGCGTTGGTACCTGCTATACGCATGTAAGGCATTATGCGCACTTTGTTGATGCTGTGCCTGATGACGATGAAGAATTATGGCAGAGTCCTTTGTAATGGGTTGGAAGCATTCAACAACCTACTCGTTGCGCAATTCGCATTGTGTGACGCCTGGTTACAGAATTCGCGTTGTGCGACGCTTGGTGCTTATTTCACTCTTCTACCACGCTATATTGCATATGCTAATGTGGTTCCTTCCCGACATGAAGCCTGTATAGGACCTTTTTGCAAGGCAGTTTCAAGCACCGGCATGGCTCAGAGGTTGAATACTGGGCTCCCATGCAGAGGGCCCAGGTTCGAACCTCGTTCCATCCTGGAATTTTTTTCTTATTTCGTTTTTTTTTTCTTATTTCGAGCGATACTGGTTACGGACACCGGCGGCGGCAGCGGCGGCGGCAGCGGCGGCGGCGGCGGCGGCGGCGGCGGCGGACAACTACGGCGGCAAAAACGGCCGGTGAAATGATCTCATAACAGCTTTCGCTGTAAAACATAGCGACGGTACAAAGGTTCGGGGAATGCCGGAGGACGGTAGAAGACGATGTAATCACATTAAGGAGTTTTAGATCGCCGAAACTGTAATATTTATTTCTTTGTAAACTACGCATCTGGGACGCACCTGTTTTAATGTAGCCGTGAGAAGTTTGCTTCCGCAGGCTATGAAGTTTTCGTGGCGCAGGAAAAACCACATTCACATCGGCGTTCGCCCCGATTCATTAGGTGCTGTGCGTCATGATCCAACACGAGAAGTTGTTTGCGCTTTGTGTTAACCGAGTGGTGTATATTATTCCATTAACACACACACACACATACATATATATATATATATATATATGTGTGTGTGTGTGTGTGTGTGTGTGTGTGTGTGTGTGTTTGTGTGGGTCTGTGTAAGCGCTCGAATAGCAATTCGCTAACAGTCATATGTTTAACAGGTGCTCATGCAGGCACCTTGACGTCTGCCCGACATGCGTCTTTACTCAAGTTGTGTGTACACACACACACACACATATATATATATATATATATATATATATACATATATATATATATATATATATATATATATATATATATATACATATATATATATATATATATATATATATATATATATATATATATATATATATATATATATATATATATATATATATATATAAGAGGGGACAATGGGGCGTTGCGCTGAACGTTAACCTCCCTCGCCTAATGGTTAACCATGCGCATGCCGATGTCTGTTCACATAACAGTTCCCTTAAAATTACGGTGTTTTTTGCCGGAGCTTGCACTTGAAACATGAAAAGACTTCTTTAGCTGTTGCGTGAAGACCAAAGCGCTTGTTCCTTTTTTACTAAGACCACTTACACTTGGATAAGAGGATAACAATGTTTTCTGTGGAAATGTCTCTCCATAGGATGTCATGGTAAATTAGCCTGTTGACATGTTTCTGGTGCCGAGTTGGAAACTTAATAACGTAAGAGCATGTGATTCTAAATTATTCCTCTCAACGTTGACCCAAATCGAAGCATTGGTTCGCAAATAACCTGACAGGAAATCCTTCGCTATCGTGATTATACGTAGTTTCTGTCGTGGTAATGCTTCGCAAAGAAAAAAATGCCAGGCCTGCGCGGAAAGCGCAGCACAGTCACAGCGAAAGCTGGAAGAGCGGCATTTCTAGAGCCCGTTGTAAACTCTGTTGCGGCTACTAATACAAGTACACTAGCAAGGTACCCGCTACGCGATAAATCACAATATTTGTGAAATTGGGAAGCACCTACAGCACTATTATTCGTCACTGTGCGCAGAAGCGAGGTTCCAGCTACACATATGTAAGGCATTATGTGCACTTTGTTTACGTGACGACTGATGACGATGAAGAATTATGGCTCAGCCCTTTGTAATGGGTTGGAAGCTTTAAACGGCTCACCAGTTACGTAATTCGCATTGTGTGACGCCCGGTCGCCATTTAACTCTCCCACCATGCAATATAACATACATGGACGTGAGAAAGAGAGACAGAGAGAAGGGAGAAGAGCTTTATTGAGACCCTGAGGAAATGGATGATGGGCTCATGGGCTTCATTGGCAACCAACGCAAGTGCATTTGCGAGGAACCCACTACGCTATAAATCATAATTTCTGTGAAGTAGGGAAGCAGCCACTATGCTATTTTTCTTCATTCAACGGAGAGCCGTGGTACGCGCTAAAAACATGTAAGGCATTATGCGCACTTTGTTGGTGTTGTGCCTGATTACGATGAAGAATTATTGCAGAGCCCCTTGTAGTGGGTTGGAGGCATGCAACAGCCCACTCGTTGCGCAATTCGCATTGTGTGACGCCTGGTTACAGAATTCGCGTTGTGTGGTGCGTGGTTGTTATTTCACTCTTCTACCACACTAAATTACATGTGTTAACGTGGTTCCTTCTGGACATGAAGCCTGTATAGCGTCGTTTTGCAAGGCAGTTCCAAGCACCGGCATGGCTCTGAGGTACAACACTGGGCTCCGACGCAGAGGGCCCAGGTTCGAACCCCGTTGCATCCTGGAAATTTTTTCGTATTTCGTTTTTAAATGCGAAGCATTTCTTAGCGAACTTCTGCGACTTTGAGCGTATCTATCTATCTATCTATCTAGCCGCCTACGACATTGTGCTCTCCTGGCCGTTTCGTTAATCGGATGTATACCAAAATTGGTATGGAATAACATGACCGTATTACGAACATAAACGACAGGTCATAACATGAAAATCATGACATGCATGTCATGAACAACATGATTTACCTTCCACGGCCTTGGGGCTCTTGCGGCCATTCCGTTAATTTCATATATACCAAAACTGGTATAACGTGACAAGAGCTCATGGCGAACATAATGACAGGTCCTAACGTGCAAATCATGACACGGATGTCATGCGCGGCATGATTTACATGACATAATCTCGGGGCACTCGCGGCCGTTTAAATGAATGAATATTTACGAAAACTGGTATGACGCAACATTTCGGCATGACGAACGTAACTGACACGTGGTAATATAAAAATCATGACACGCGTGTCATGCACGTCATGATTTATATGCCACACTCATGACGCACTCGCGGCCGTTTCGCTAAGTTGATAAACACCAAAACTGGTATTGCGCGATGTGACTGTATGAAGAACATGAATAACAGGTGGTAACATGAAAACCATGACATGCATGTCATGTATGTCATGATTTACATGCCACGCTCATGACGCACTCGCGGCCGTTTCGCTGGCTTGATATACACCAACATTTGTATTGCGCAATGTGACTGTATGAAGAACATGAATAACAGGTGGTAACATGAAAACCATGACATGCATGTCATGTATGTCATGATTTGCATGCCACGCTCATGACACACTCGCGGCCGTTTCGCTACGTTGATATACACCGTAATTGGTATTGCGAGACGCGACTGTATCAAGAACATGAGTAACAGGTGGTAACATGAAAACCATGACATGCATGTCATGATTTACATGCCACGCTCATGGTGTGCTCGCGGCCGTTTTGCAAGATTGATATGCACCAAAATTGGTATTGCGCAAGTGATTGTATGAAGAACATGAATAACAGGCGGTAACATGAAAATCATGACACGCGTGTCATGCACGACATAATTTACATGCCACGCTCATGACGCACTCGCGGCCGTTTCGCTAGGTTGATATACACCAAGATTGGTATTGCGCGGTGTGACTGTATGAAGAACATGAATAACAGGTGGTAACATGAAAACCATGATATGCATGTTGTGTGTATGTCAAGCTTTACATGCCACGCTCATGATGCATTCGCGGACGTTTCGCGGGCTTCATATACACCAAAATTGGTATTGCGCAAGTGATTGTATGAAGAACATGAATAACAGGCGGTAACATGAAAATCATGACATGCGTGTCATGTACGACATGATTTACATGGCACGCTCATGGTGTGCTCGCGGCCGTTTTGCAAGATTGATATGCACCAAAATTGGTATTGCGCGATGTGACTGTATCAAGAACATGAATATCAGGTGGTAACATGAAAAACATGACATACATGTCATGATTTACATGCCACGCTCATGGTGCATTCGAGGACGTTTCACTAGCTTGATATACGCCAAAAATGGTATTGCGCGACGCGCCTGTATGACGAACGTAAATGAGAGGTGGTAACGTGTAAATCGTGACAGTCAAGTTATGTGCGACGTGATTTACATGCCACGCTCATGATGCGCCCGCGGCCGTTTCGCTCGCTGGATATACACCAGAATTGATATTGCGCAACGTGACTGTATGACAAACATATATGACAGGCGATAACTTGAAAATTATGATATGCATATCATTTACGGCATGATTTACATGCAACGCTCATTGTCCGATCGCGGCCGTTTCGCTAGCTTGATATACACCAAAATTGGCATTGCGTGACGCGAATGTATGCCGAACATAAATGACAGGTGGTAACATGAAAACCATGACGTGCATGTCACGTATGGCATAATTTACATGCTACGCTCATGGTGGACTCGCGGCCATTTCGCTCGTTTGGTATACACCAAAATTGGTATGGTGCGACGTGACTGTATGACGAACATAAATGACAGGTCCTAACATGTGAATTATGTTATGCTTGTCATGTACGGTATGATTTACATGACACTGTTATGGTGCGCTTCCGGTCGTTTAGATAACTGGATATATACCAAAATTGGTATTGGATGACAGGAGTGCGTGATGAACATAAATCACCAGTCATGCAGTGTATATACCAGAACATACGTTTCATTGGTATGGTATATACGACATTGTGCATGCACGCGTGCATGGCAAACATGCGATGTATGGTGAACTAGATGCCATGGCATGAATGATTTCATTCGGCTCAAAAATAAACAAAGCGATTTATGCAGCTCTTTGCTGGCTGCTTCGCATTACATCGATTCCCACAGTGCGTGGGATCTGCCGGATTTTTTTTAACACGAAAGTGTTTTATGCCGGGGTCCACCAAGACTTCAGTGACGTATTTCCGTCACGGAAATGACGTTGCAAAAATATGCACAATCAGATGGCAAAGAAAAAAAGGTACCGCCAACGGGCATCGAACCCACGACCGCTCGGCCCGCAACAGCAGATGCCGGGCATGCTATCCACTGCGCCACGGTCACAAACTCTGGAGGCTTTACGAACGCGCCTTTTATATCTACCACTCTCCCGGTCGGCTGGGTGGCGTTGACCTCTGTGAGGTAAAGGTAAAGTAATTCGTCATTGCTGCGTCCTCCGCGACTAGCACCTGCAACGCGTTACGCGTCCTCCCGTTCGGCGCGTTTTCAATACAAGCTGAGTTTTGTTAATGCCTTAACACACCGCGAGGTGGCGACCTTTGCCCAAGCGTCGTAAAAGCGTCGGCCTCGCTCAGCATCACGTTATCACGTTAATACAAACCAAAAATAGCTCTGCGACGCGCGCCTGCCTCACCTGGCTGTACACTGCGTTCCATGCTCACGCGCTCGCCTCGAGAAAAATCGCGGCCGGGCTACCGGGGCGGCACGACGCGCTTTGCGTTTCCCTCTAGTCCGGCCGTGGTGTTCAATCACATTTTAACATGCCGCGGGATGGCGACCAAGTTCTGCATTCAATATGCGACGCTTTTCTGGCTATCGCACCTCGTTCTCTGATTACGCTTTTACCGTCAACTACTACAGCTACCACAAGGGTTTGTTTAATCATTTAACATGGACGTTAGTCGTCGGGATGGAGATGTACCACCAATCATCAAAGTCGATGCATACACGTTAAAGGGCACCATTAGCTGCCAGACATCTATACACAGTGTGCAAACTCTCTTATATGAATGTACAGTAAACATTGAATTACTTCTGTGAGGGCACGCTTTACTTTCGTGTTATTCCGATTCCTATGACGGAGGGATCAACCGTGTTTTTTTTTTCTTATTTCGAGCGACCCTACTGAAAACGTTCCGTAAGTCAGTACCATAATTCCGTATGTTTCCGTATGATTCTTACGGAAATGTACGGAAAATATATGGAAAATATACGGAAAACATATGGATTCCGTACGAAACATATGGAAATATGGTACTGGCATACGGAACGCTTTCAGTAGAGGATAGTGGTTACGGACACCGGCGGCGGCGGCGGCGGCGGACAACTACGCCACAAAAAACGGCCGTTGAAATGATCTCATAACAGCTTTCGCTGCAAAATAGTTGCTAACATGCAAGGGATGTCGCTGGCAGACTCGGAATTTGCCATGACAGCTAAACCATGCCTGGTTTCCTGTCTATCTTCATACCAAGCGTGGATCACATTCACATACATCTATTGCAATTTGTCGAAATGGTAATTGTACTGTGGACATATCCGCGCAGTTACCATGTTCTTTGTGAGAATAACAGAAATCGTATATAAATAGCTTGGAAGCGGCAACTTATTTCGACTGTCCAAACCAACGGCAGAGATCGTAAGTACCCGTCCAACTCACTCTCTTCAGCAAGGCCCTTAATTCCTTTCTATGTTCTGTTAGCAGAGACTACAATCGTGCACGCAGTCGTTGCTTCTGGGAATTAAAACTAATTACATGATACACGGAAGGGCGCGATAATACGGTACACAATGAAGAAGATGGACACGGGACGACGCGCTACTAGCAACTGAAAATTTTTTATTGAGGAAAGAAATATTTATACTACTATGCAATCATACCTAACCCAACGAGTCGACACCAAAAAAAACCTAAAAAGTTAAAATCTTGCGCTCAGCCTGCCTACGTCAAGTGACGTTCTAGATAGGCTGTCTCCCCCTCCTGCAAACTGATAGAGGGGTGACTGATGCAATGCAGCCCCTCCCTCTGGATGACGAAGGCCTCTACAATCTCCCTCTGCACGGAGCCCCTGCACGGAGATTGTAGAGGCCTTCGTCATCCAGAGGGAGGGGCTGCATTGCATCAGTCACCCCTCTATCAGTTTGCAGGAGGGGGAGACAGCCTATCTAGAACGTCACTTGACGTAGGCAGGCTGAGCGCAAGATTTTAACTTTTTAGGTTTTTTTTGGTGTCGACTCGTTGGGTTAGGTATGATTGCATAGTAGTATAACTATTTCTTTCCTCAATAAAAAATTTTCAGTTGCTAGTAGCGCGTCGTCCCGTGTCCATCTTCTTCATTGTGTACCGTATTATCGCGCCCTTCCGTGTATCATGAACCAACACCAACTCGCCCAACTTTTTACCTTACTGAACTAATTACAGTTTAATGTCGCGGCTGTCTCTTTTCAAGCCCTTGCATTATCCGGTATGGTCCTTGCTTATGACAGTCTACAGTCAGTAAATAAGGAATACATTTGCAATCTCGCACTGTAATCCACACAACGACGATAGAGAGGTTACAAGCATCAGGTTCACTGTCCATTACTGCAGTTCAATGAAGGGCTACACGAAGGAACATATATATGAAATAACACAATTGCGCCTATACGTGACAAATGTCTGTAGCTTCTAAAGCTTAGCTATTATTCCAAAGAAGTAAAATTACAGTCATACCACGGCAGTTTTCTAAAGTACTGATGTCTTGCGTCATAGTTCCCGCAGCTGGCACAACGGCAGTTGTATATTTATTAGGTAGCTTCAGCTGTTGTCCTATATATGCTCAGATTTCGGTACATTAGAAAGAGCAATATGTTGCGATCAGTTCCCTTTAGAGCTCGAGAGCATTTGATGATCAGGATGTATTTTCCTGGCTTTCGCGTTTTGTTTGAATCATCAGGACGATGATTTTCCTTGAGGGGCATTGACACGCCCACTTCTCCTTGCTTTTTTTTTCTTATTGTGAGCGTGCGTCAATGGCTAGAACTCTTACAAGATAAGATTGCGTGCTTGACACGAGTAGTTGAGCTTATGGGACTGGTGTGTACTTGCGGTAACTCTAAAATATATGATGCCAAAATTTATAAAATGCGAGCCGTTTCATTCTTAGAATATTATCGACGACCGACGACCGTACTCGCCGCCATCATTGCAGTGCGAGTGTTCCTTGCACATGGTGTGAGTGTTCCTCTTGCTGGGCAATGTTCACGAAAAAATACAGTTTTCCTAGCTTGGTTGAGTCTTGAGTTTTCGTAGCCTCGTTCTTAAACGTCACAACCATGTGACCTGATATAAAGTACTACCAGGACAGTGCTTTAGCTGGTCATTCTTTAGGGCAGAAGACATACGAGAACCTGTGTTACACTGTAACATGGCAGGTATAAAACAGAATGTATTACGCTACGCGTGTTCCTGTTCAGTTTATCAATAGGCGCAGTGAAGTGGTGGATTACCGCGAGGAACAATGCAGTTAGTTCAGAGTACGTCACCGTGGCAAATAATTGTATGTGACGTAAAGGTCCCTCCTCCATGAGCCCGCGGCGAAACCAGTATCCGGTTGTGGTGACTGACCATTTCACGAAATGGGTCCAGTTGTTTCCTTTACGCAAGCTGACTTCGCAGAAAGTGTGGGACTGTTTTTTCGGAACCTTCACGATGTTCGGATTCCCAGCACAGCTGATCAGGGAATACGCGACGTACTTCACCAGCAAGGTCTTCACAGATTTCCATGACGCCCTAGGAATCCGTCAAAAGCGCACATCTCTGTATCATCCACAAGCTAACATCAGCGAAACGGTAAACGGAATCTTTAAATCTATGCTTGTCGCGCATACTGAGCGTCACAAAAATTGGGATCAGAAACTGGCAGAAATAGCATTTGCAACTAAAATGACATTGAACTGCTCAACAAGCTTCATTTCTGCTCCACTTAACCTGGGCAAGCAATTGCAGTTTCTATAAGACGATACATTTGCATCAGCGAACGCTACTCGAAAATCTTACGCAAAGTTTACAGGTGACGTGAAGCAGAGTTGAACGACGTCCTAGAACAGGAACCTCAACGTATCACGTGTAGAATTGGCGGAATAATACGACAAGCGTCGCTGCAAAATAACCTTCCACGTTGGCGACACCCGCTCAGCGATGGCTGAGCGGGTGCCTCCAGGGGCAACCTCTGCGCTGCGTGGGGGAGACGTTCCTTCTGCCGTGAAGGGTAGACGCATCCACCGCTCTGGCCGATTGCTGCTCTCTGAGACCATGGATTATGCCTTGCTGCCCCGTACATGTCCTTGGGCCGACCTTTCCGTATGAGCCGTATATTAAAAAAAAAAATGGTGCTTTTCGTTGGGATTTGAAGACTTCGTCGACCTAAGGGTGTCTTACGAGGTGTATCTACGTCTTTGTGTAAATTCGGTATGAGTATACATATTGTGGGTTTAGCAGGTACGTCGACTACACTGGCGTATAAGCACTAGCTTACAGTTAGACGTAAAGCCGGCACTTACGTTACACCACAGACGCAAATTTTATCGAAACGAAGGCTAACTAGCGTTCCTTGTCGTATTCGGGCAGGGACGAGCAAAAGAAATACTACAGCTTGATGAATCATAGGAGTTTATATGTAGTGTTTGGTACGTTACTATGAAGAGGGTAGCAACAGCGCAACCACAAATGACATTAGAGAAGCGCTTATGCCACAAATGATGTTAGCGAGCGGTTGATGTAATATGTTTGTGTATATTCTGCACCACTTGGGATAATTGCAGCGCCTTTGTTAGCGCTTGCCTAGAACATTAAAATCGCCAACTGTAACAGGCAGCACTCCTTCCTCTTCTTCCACTCCACTCCCATATAGTGTCGTATAAGATTTCTAATGTCTATCGTCGACATTCCAGGGATGACGTAGACTGTGAATCACGTTTAGCGTGTAGCGAGAGACGAGAGAGACGACGTGAAGGCGGCCAACGTGGTCGTGCCGTTGTCTCGCCACTTTATTACGGGGCTAAGCGGAGCGCCGGCGACTGCAGGCGTCCAGACAGCCAGAAGCGTGAGCTCCGTAATAAAGTGGCGAGCCGGTAATGTGCCGCCGCCAGCACCTTTGCAGGCACCCCCGACACGCCACCTGTGTCGCCCGCTCACCCGGTTGACGTTCGCACCACTGCCAACGCCAACGTAGGTCTAAAGCTACGGGCGTGGCCGTAGTACGCCTACGCAACGCTCTATCTTTCAGACTCCAGTTCCCCAATGCGCGCAAGAACCGCCGGCAACACAGCAGCCTGTGTCTGTTCAAGTTTCGTGGTGCTGCTCTGTGGGATCGCTCGGCCCTGTGCCGATTTCCGCGTTTCCGCTTTCGCTCGCTAGTGCCAACAGCGTAGCTTCGTCGCGATCATTGGGTGTCAGCACAGCTCTGCCTTGCAAAGCAGTAGCGGTTAATTGACTCCTTTATCATTGCTGCGGAAGGGGCATGGTGCACTCGGCAACATTTTCAAGCTCCAGTGGGAAGCAAATGCGACCATGGACTCTACAAACAAAGATCCGAATGTCCAGCAATTTAACTTCTACTATAGACTTGATGAACCTGATGCTGAACAGGGCAGAAACTGTATTGCCCTGCCCATTCGTGAACTACAAATAACTACGTATGTTTTAATGAAATAAACCAATGTGGATTTCACAAATTAGAACGCTGTGTTTTATCTCGGTGAAAAACCACCTGGTGAAAGGAACAACACCATCGTGAACAGCACAATCCAGAAGGACACTTCCAGCTTCGTAAGGCCAAACATTATTAGAGCGAATGTTTCGTTTTATTTATTGAAAAGACGCGCGTACAATTTGATTCATATATCACATCAGGCAAACTAACGTATCCGTTTTATACGCTGCATGTCTGCTACGAATATAAGGCAGTTCTCAAAACGTGCGTGAACGTACGCTTCTGGCATGTAGTGGCAATCTATCGCGCTCGAATTACCAGCATGCTGCGCAAACACAGAAATAGAGATAGAGAGGACATACCACAGTCATCTTGGAATACTAACATTTTGCTGGAATCGCTTGTATATATTTTTTTTACAGTAAGGAGTTCGTACTCAAGATTTTATATCCTGCTGCCCTTGCCGAAGTGGCCAGTCATTCAGCTATGCACAATATTGAACATAAAATGTGTTCAGCCTACAATAAATAAAGAGGCCCGTTTTATTTTACCGTGAATTTCAGCCTCGTCTTTGTTGTTACCTTCAAACAATCGTGCAACTACGTGGCAACAACTGCTTGTACTTTGTGGGATTTTTCCGCTCATATGCGCAAGGATACCTCATTGGAAAAGCTAATATCATAAGCGCATGTATAATATAACGACAAAACTACTTAAAACATAGTGATGCACATCATTTATTAGCCTTGCCAGAAGAAAATCGTGCAATCTATTAGCAAAGGAGCGGGTTGGACGCAACAGACTCCTCATGTTGCCCGATTTCGTGCATTGCCTTAGCGTTCAGCCCATGCCTCCTCCAATTAAGGTGTCCATCATAGTTGGATCGATTCTGGCTTCTTCAATGGCAGCACTTGCAGGCACTGATCTTCCTTGTTCGAAAGGTCCCGCAGCCTGAGTAACCATGACTCCTGTGAAGAAACAAGGTAATTAAAAAAGCCTAAATACTTTAAATACAAGCAAAGTTAAGTCTAAGTGGTATTTCAAGGGTAGTCTCATCTTGTAAAATCAGTCAATAAGTTCGTGAAATTAACTACTTTTATATATTTATTATGTTTCAACGTTTTCAGTATTCATAAAAAAATAGCATCGATTCCTAACGAAAAATAATTAGGCCCCCGTAAGTGTCACAATGTGAAGCTTCATGTTAGATGTCTTCTGTTTATAAAACGTAAGCGTTCACACATCGATGACGTTGCGGCATAATATTGGGTCGTTTTGAGCAGTTCTTTTCTCACCTAAAAATAAACGATGGAATGTACTCCCCCTGGCGTTTCAGGCAAGATTTCGTAGTTTTGGATTTACAATCTCAGAAAGAAAGGCACGATTGCGCTGTCACGATGGAGCCGCCGGAATAAGAGTATTTACCTTGCCGCCTGCAACATTCTCCGCCATGTTTGAATGGCGTCTCGCTGTTGAACATTGGTTGTATCCAAAAGAGCAACGTTTAAGAGTTATTTGTAAAAGTTAGTTGAGTTAAATCGGCTTCATCCTTGAAATATTTGCAAGTCCTTCATGGCTTTCTGATTGTAAATAATTCTACCTGTGGTAGGCTATAAATTGTTTGAACTCACCGTAAGCGAACACAAGAGAGACCAGAATAAATGCTGCCGCACGTCCTGCCATGGCACCAGTGTTGTAGGCGTTACTGAAAAAAAGTAACTAAATACGTTACCCGTTACACTATAAAAAAAGGAACGCGTTACCGCCCTACGTTACCTACAAAAAAATGTAACGCGTTACCGTTACCGTTACCGAAAAAAAGTAACGGACGTTACTTCTGCCGTTACTCCGCAATCATAAATTATAATCGATGTGTCTTTGCTGCACGAACCCACAATAGCAATAATTTAAATCTGAAATTTGTTTCACATAAAACTTCTAACCCAAACAACGAGTATTACTTGCACAAATGTACCGGACCTCAGCAATGGTATAGGGGCTTAAAGCTGCCTTTAGAGTTAGTTGTGATGGCTTCTGACTCTGACACATGGTGAAGCCGTTTTTGTCAATGTGACATTATACAGAATATGAGAGTCAATCATCAACGCTATTCGCAAAGAAAGCATCAATGAAATCTCAAGAAATTTACAATAATTCTGATGGTGCGCTTCTGCTAGCAAAATAAATTTGCGAATTTTGTAGTAATAAAGAAATGCTTAAACGGGCTAGTTACGTAAAAAAACTATCTGTGCATAAACATTTTTTGTTCACTTTAACCTGTATATTTACCGCAAAAATTGCGAGCGTTTATGTGAGGGTGTTCAAGATCAGCCTCACTCGCTCAGGAGTTCAATAATCAGAAACTTCGCTGCAGTTGCAGATAGAAAAAGCAAAATTTATTTTTAAAACAAAGTTGATAGGCCTTATCAACTTTGTAGCTACTATAAAACGTCGCATATTTAGACATTTTTCAAAAACAGTTTCCTTAGCTCTACAACTTTCAAACAATGTTACTTTACTCTTTGTTGCGCATACATTTCATACACAAAATATCTTCTTTGTAATGATAATATTTCTGTTTACAACGCCGTGAACTTTCGAGAACGACAGGTAATGAAATTGGTCCCTCCGGATTGAATGTGTTTGACATTTTTCGCTCGTAAATTATGCAGTTAATAAGGAAATTAAGTTCCTTTTCGGGCTACTGGCATGGGACATGCATAAAATAGAAAATACTCAATTAAACATAAAATATTTGTTTTCGGATCCGGGTCGATCTCTCGTGGAATCACCCGTTTGCAATAACCACGATTAGTACACTAACTGCGGTAATGTCTGCCGTGTAGCTACCTGTAACCGTGGTTAGCCGTAACCGTATAGTTAGCTTAACCGCGGTTAAGGCTGTTCGTGTGATAGCGGTATTAAGGTAGTGAGTATAAAAAAATATAGTTTTTTTGCGTTACAAGAAAAAGTTCTACGTTTCGCGTCCCGCTCGCACTCTTTTTCAGGGTTTTCTTCCAGCCGGGGGTCACGCCAATTCTCCACAATAAGGCAGACCCTTGATCGGCAGCGCACCTGTAGACCGGTTGACGTTACCGGCTGTCGCCTGGATCGGCCAGAATTCCACAGAAAACCACTTAAGTCGACGACGTGGGAGTTCGTTTACCATGCTATGCTCAGCGAGTGTACTCCTTTGTCACGCGAACTTGCGGGCATCGTTTTTATGTTGTCGCAGCCTTTCGGGGGAGTTCTTTGTTTCCCCCACGTACAAAATTTCAAGACCAGCACGTGGTATGGAGTAAACCAGCCCCTGCGCTTTCTCTTCGGCCGGCCTGTCATTTGGGCACGAAAAGGCGCAGGTGCCAGCAATCCACCTGCTACATCCACTTCCACGAGAAGCATGTCCGTACAGTTTCTCATGGCGAATTATGCGGCTTTCATCAAGCTTTGTGTGGCGATGGCCAAAACCTCCACACAAGGAGTCAACGCGTCTTAAGAAATTGGTCCCAACAATTTCCGCAAAAAAGAAAAGCGATTCCGCTCGCGCTTTCTTGGTCAATGCCTGGCAGGCCGACAGCAGTCCGACGCTGCGACAAAAGAATTTGTCGGGGCGAGCTCTGAGAAGACTGCACCCCCAGGATGAAAAAGTAACGAGTAACGTGACACCACACGTTACCGAAAAATGTTAACGTAAGTACGTTACCCGTTACAGTTTCTAAATTGTAACGAGTACGTTACTAAGTTACCGAAAAAAGTAACGCGTTACCGGTAACGCCGTTACTTGTAACGCGTTACCGCCAACACTGCATGGCACCCATGAAAATATGCGCTGATCTTTCTGTTCTGTTATTGGCAAAGAAACCATAATCAGACATAAAAGAAATCTTATGTAGATTCTTTCACACGCTTTGGAACAAGATGCCCTATTTTTTGTGATGAGACAAAATAACCGAAATTCCATCTCCGAATCAAATGTCAGTGCCCCTACATCAGAATGTGCTGATGAAAATAACTAATCATTGTGCGCTAACTATTGGCCGATATACGCAATCGCATGGTTCTAGTCGTGCTTTCGATTACGGCTGATATTTTACCAATTCGACATGTATGAAGGAGCCTTTCAAAATTCCAGGCACCGCGTGTACTCACATCCATGGATCTTTTACCCTGTGGCACCACAATATATTTTATTGAGCTATAGTGGACAGACAGTCGTTAAATGCTCTCGAGCTCTAAAGGGAACCGATGCAACATATTGTTCTTTCTAATATTGCGAAATCTCAACACATACAGGACAGCAGCTTAAACTACTTAAGTGGTCTACAGCTGCCGTTGTGCCAGCTACGGGAACCACGACGCAATGCATCCATAATTTATAAAGCTGGAACTATGACGCAACGCCTCAATAATTTAGAAAAGTGCCATCGTATGACTCTGTTTTATCTCTTTAGGAATAATATATAGAGCTTTACAACCTACATGCATTTGTCACATATAGACAGAAATGTGTTATTGAATATATACGTTCCTCCGCGCAGTACTTCGATCATTGGGCTGCAATATACGACAGTTAAGCTGAAGCTTGTAACCTCTCTATCGTCGTTGTGGGGATTACAGGGTAAGATTGCAAATATATTCTGTATTCACTGACTGGAGACATTCTTATGCCTGGAGAATACAAGGGCTTAAACAAAGATAGCGACAATATTCAACCGTAATTAGTTTTAATTCCCAGGAGCAGCGACTACGTGCAAACTTGCAGTCTGCGCTAAAAGAAAATAGAGAGGAATGACCTTACTCGAGAGAGTGAATTGATCGGGTACTTACGAACTCTTCCGTTGGTTTGGACAGTGAAAATAGGTTTCCAATTCCATCCTATATATACACGAGTTCTGTTATGCTCACAAAGGAAATGGTAATCGTGCGGAAATGTCCACAGCACAACTAATGCCACAAATCACAATACAAGTATGTAAATACGATCGACACCTGTTATGAAGATAGACAGGAAACCACGCATACTTTGGCTGCCATGGCGAATGCTGAATCTGTGACCAACGTCTCTTGCATATTTCCTTTGGGAAACATTGCTAAACCAGAAAAGACAAGTAATAGCGATGATGCAGGATTTCCTGTCAGGTTATTTACGAAGGAATGCGTCGATTTCGGTCAAAATTGACAGGAATAATGTACAGTGAGATTAATCGTTCGCGTTACGAAATTTTACTATTGGGCATCAGAAACATGGCGACAGGCTAAGTTACCACAACATCCTATGGATAGAGGTTGTGGCGGAAAACCTTGTTACCCTCTTATCCAAATGCTAAGTGGTAGAAACAAGTCCTTTGGTCCTCACGCAATAACTGCGCAAATTGCGAGCTCCGGAAACAACAGCATTATTTTAAGCGAACAGGTATCTGAACAGACATCAGCGTGCGCATGATTCTCCATTAGGGGAGGGGGGGAGTTAAGCTTTAGCGCAGCGCTCCCTTGACCCTCCGCCCCTTTGACTGAATTCAAGAAAAAGCTTCCCAATGAATGCAAAAATAAAGATGAAGGAACGACATGCTTCCCAAAGTTCTGTTGAACGTTCTTTCAAAGATCTTCATTTTTGCATCCATTGGGAAGCATCCATTGGGAAGCATATAAATATATATATTTGGAACATTTCTGCGTCTAAAGAGGTGTCGTATGCATCCTGCACCTGCGATATTTTCATGGAAACGGAGGCACGGCTTCGTTCCCAGGGTGCGTAGGTGTCGAAACGTCTATGTCATTTTGTTATAAATTGTTTTGTTAAATCGGAGTAGAACTTTTACCATCGTGCACTCACCCGCCTTTTGGAACATTTTTAAGTCTAAAGAGATGGATGCATCCTACACCTGTGATTTTCTCATGGAAACAGAGCGATGTCTTCGTTCTCAGCCCGCGCGGCACATGGTTATCTCATCGTTTCATAGCTCTGACATAAGGGCACTCTAAAGTACTTTACGTGAGGGGACATCTTCCGGGAAGGCGTTGATGGACGGCGACACACGACAAACGAGTATCTCTCTCCGGGCAATGTTTGTTCACGGGAAAGCAGATCCTGCATCTATTTTTTGAACGTAAATGGTGCTTTCCTACACAGCGTGCACAACCTCAACAGTGCAGCCTTTCAACGAAGACTCCGTGGGTACCGCCTAATCCCCTCCGTGATGTTGTAAATATCCGTGACCCACCTAAAACTACACTGCCGAGACAGTGACGTCAATGACGATTTATAGCGTAGTTCGTTCCTCGCAATTGCACTAGTATTGCTTGCCAAGGGAGCCCGTAAAGCCAGCATGGTCCATTTCCCCAGGATCTCAATAAAGTTATTTCTCTCTCTATCTCTTTCTCACGTTAACATATGTCATATAGCGTGGTGGGAGAGTGAAATAACGACCGGGCGTCACACATTGCGAATAACGTAACTAGTGGATCGTTGAAAGCTTCCAACCTATTACAAAGGACTCAGCCGTAGTTCTTCATCGTCATCAGCCGTCGCATCAACGAAGTGCCCATAACGACTTAGAGATGGTACCTCACTTCTCCGAAGAATGACGGATAATGGCGTAGTGGGTGCTTCCCAACTTCACAAAAGTAATGATTTGTGGCTTAGTAGGTACGTTGCCAGCGTACTTGTATCAGTAGCCTCAAGCGCGTCTATAACGGGCTCTAGAAATGCCACTCTTCCAGCTTTCGCTGTGAACGTGCTGCGCTTTCCGCGCAGACCTGGCGTTTTGTTATGACCAAAGGAGAGTTCGTGCCTGCATAATTTAGGCCATAGCACATGCGCGTGACCCATGCAGAACACAAGGAAGACAAGAGTACAACAGCAGGCGGGGATTTCGAGGAGAAAGACGACTGTTCTCTGGAACTCCTCGGAGAATTGTTTTAGCCATTTCCTTCTCGGACACAGGTTCGCCCACACACTTAAAGTGTTACTATCCTGTTAGCAACAGCTGTTAATAACGAGAAGAGTAGTAAATGTCACTATTCTTGACGTTACAACCTCAATCTTTTTATAACGGTTTAATTCTCGAGCGTCAACATCACAATATAACGTCGGGTAATTATGCACAGAATGTGACGAATGAGATGAACACACATACATAACGATAAGGCTACGAGACTCTTATAGTTAGTGAGCGGTTCCAGGAGTATTTATAGACCTACCCCTGGGGAACGCAGCTGGCACCGGTGAGCAGCAAGTCTTAAGTATGAATAATTGAACTTTTGCACCTATATTTATTAGCGTACAATCTGATTAGTTGTGCGAGGCGACGCTGCGTAGGACTGTTAATAAGGCATGTTTAACATTAGGTTACGTCTATTTTGCATCATACTGCCACAACGAGGCCCAGTAAATGTATATCAAAGAAAAAAAACTGGATGCAGTTACTATACGCTAAAGGCAGCAAGTACAACTTTGCTGCCGAAAGGTACCAATTATGTGCAGAATGCTGCACCCTTTTGGTTCTGTTACTTCTTACATTTTGCGACGTAATAGTCTGCTCCCTGACCTGCATTGTCAAGAGCTTCCTTACTTTTCTAATATGTAAATACTTACTGCCCGTCCTGTATCACTTTTCGATTGACATAATTATCTCTTCATTATATTAGAGCTATCAACCCCCCCTCCTCCCGGAGGTCGCGAACGTTAGGGAAACCAACCAGCCTTTCCCTTTTGGACAAACACTGCTGTAAAATAATTTCACAGTAGGATTCCTGTTGGCTCTCGGGCATATCAATAATAACACCTACATCGAGCCAACTTAGTTTCACCAGGGCTAGTGCAAGTGCAAAAATGTGCTGAAAACCAAATACACACCGCCGCTACAACTGCTTATTTCCATAAATGAGTATTCAGAGGGAACGCGGACTCTGACAACAAAAACACGCTCCCTGCCCATCCCCCCCCCCCTCATGTAATATCTTATTCCTAAAATGACATCCAATTAGAGCCCTTTTTGTCAGTTTGTTCGCATTTACCTTGCGTATGAAAACGCGCACAGCACTTGCCCTTCATTTCATTATCTTTTGCTCCTCCACTTTCCGAATAGCGGACAAGATGCTTACACATTGTGGTCGCTTAGTTGTAAGAAAAGAAATTGTGGTTTTTCGCTTGATACAGTTGACATTTTCTTTGTTCGGTTGCGATAAAAAGTGATACTTCGAGATGACTCCACTTACGAACTTTACACCAGGTAGTGATGACATTTTCATTCGTAGTAAACAGGTGCAAACAAAATGCACCGGTATGCAAGAGGTAGTAAGCGCTGCAACGTTTAAACATCTGCTAAGGTAGGTAGTAAACAGGCAGCAAGAAGTTAGTTATGGTCTAAGGGTAGCAGCAGCTGCTGTTACTACCTATTTGCTTGCAATTACTAGCTTTTTTCTAACTTTTTATGCGTACACAGATCAAAGATGAAGTTGTTCTGCGGTACCCTTACGTCGTGTCGCGACATCTCTGTAGAGCTAATCTCGAAGTCAACAGCCATCGTCAGGTGGGTTTTATGATATCTTTTATTCTTTCGTGCAAGAATAATTATTCACAGAACACGAAATTTCTTCAACCACTGATCGATTCTTAATGCTCTCCTAATAAGCGTACGACGAGACGTCCATTGTATTTGGGAGCCTTTGCGAACGCGGCCCAACGCTGTCCTCTGCAATACACCTCGGATGATCTCTGCAAAAAAGAGCACACACAACTCGTAAGAAGTATGCGGCCCACTCAACGCATTAGTAATTCTGGCTTCAGGAAGCGGTACGAGTCGGGAAAGTGTGCCAAGCTTCGCCAGCGTCTTCAAAGGATCCGTATGCGGTAGCCATGTGAAAATCCTTGGTCGGGCTCTCGCGAAACACTGCGTGGGCCGCATATTGTCTGGGAAAGGAAGAGTGGTCGGTTAAGTACAGTGCCATAAAAATATAAGATCTGACAATGCAGAATACTGGGAAATGCGCAGATAAGCTATACGTAATGGCATGATTCCTAAGCGTATGCCGAGCATCATCGGCAGACGCAGTGGCAAGAACACGGCAAGCGCTCGTAGCGAACCCTTGCGGCTGTTCGTGCTACTAAACGACGCTCTCCGTAGTTGCCTTCATTGTACGTTAGATGAGAATTCACGCAGGAGCATGAGACACCTTACACGATGGAACATTATGGACAAAGACAAAAACATGCATGTGCTTACTTGTTACCGTTGTGAACGGCGTGACTGTGAGGAGAGAACACAGCAGGCCATAAAACATTTAATTACGGAGATTCAGCGCTGTCTTTGTCAACTAGGTACGATAGGCGAATGCGTAAAACTTCGTAGATATAACGGTTAGGCGCATTAGCACAAACACTGGGCGATATATGTGGTAGTCGGTGGCATTCGTCCACGGCTGCATCTGGGTGCAGCCAAAAAACTGCATAAGGCCGCTTATCTCTGGTAAGCCAAGGCGAAGAATTCTGGGGTATTGAGTGCCTTTGCAGGGCTTCCTTTTTTCCTTCGCCACGTTCTTCCTTTTTTTATGCTTCAAGATGCCTTTGCGGCGCCACATGTCATTCTTAAGTGGAGTACCCAAGAACAAAGCTTGTGTCCTTGTTCGCCCTGCGCTTTCTCTACGATCGTGTGCCAAGAAGCAAATATTTATTTATTTATTTATTTATTTATTTATACTGTTAGCCGAAGGCCGATACATGGTGGAGTAATGAATTACATTTGAGAGTTCGTTGATGACACATGCACTACACAGTGAAATCAGGACAAACAACACATCTGGAAGTTTTAAGCAAACCTACATCATACAGACCATACAGATCGTAGTTCAAACAAAACACAAATCTAACCACAAGTAGAAATTTCGTCTGTGTCATAAGCACGTCGTTATTCGCAAGGGCCTCCTCAGCTAGATATGCTTCATAATTCTGGTGGCACGGCGAGAGCAATAATTTGAGCGAATCTAGAATTGGCCATCTGCTTCAGAGTAAGCGTAGATGCGCTCATAGTTGTGAACATCGACCACTTCATAAATTACCCGCTTTGCCGCCAGAATCAATTTAATTACGAGCACACATTTACCGTATTTACTGGGTCTGTCCGATAAGTAGTGTCAGTGAGTTGATTAAAAAAGATGTATTGACCCCATCAGTACAACACAAATAAAATTCTCAATATAGGCTCCTCCTGCTATGACACATTGCTTCGAGTGAGATTTACAGGCATCGAAGGCGTCACGGTAGGCTTCCTCCGGAATATTTTTTAAGGCCCTGGTGCAAGCCTCTGACTTCGTGAACTGTCCCGAAATGAAGTCATTGCATAGTAGTTATAAAGAAAAAAGTCTGGATTAGTCATGTCACGACAGTAGGGCAGCTGGGGAACCCTTGGCACAAAGCGGGTCATGACGATGACGATGTCGATCGACTGGCGCGTTGTCGTCGGTGATGGCCGTTGAAGGCCGTCCAGGTCGAGCGTCATCGTCGACCTCTTTACGACCTTCTGAAAAGGCCTTATGCCACCGGTACGCTTGACGTTATGACTACCAATTACCACCAAAGGTCTTTTTCATAGGAAATGTTTACACTCCGGACTTGCCGAGTTTCACACAAAACTTGATGGCAATCCTTTGATCCAACGAGAGCTGCATTGTGGCTTGCACGGAAAATGAAATCGAGGTTCACGGACAAGTCTCTGCTTACTCTCCAGATAGGAGGAAACGACAGTGCTACAGCGCGTGCGTCAGCTAACTTCACCCTCCACCATATCAGCCGGTCCAAGTGTGTTGTGAGGTATGCACGTTTTTCAATATATTCGCTGCCATTACTTTTTGGACAAACCCGGTAATTTCGTTCACCTTGTCGAAGTTAATGAAATAGTAAATCAACACGAGTATCACTGTTGTGGTGATGGTTTCTGGTGGAGGATTTCAATAACGTGTACAGAGTATAGAACGTGTAGTTATGTAACGCTTTCAAAATATTCCTGCGCATGCGAAGCTGCCGCAGCGTCCATCTTTCTTTTCAGTAGGAAACCTTGATCACATTAAACTAACTTGAACCGAATAGCAGCCACCCTTTATAGTTACGTGCCGACGACGCAGAGATGCAGAGCCGGCGATGGCCTTATCATCCCAAGCCGCAAGATCAGTGGAATATTGCATAGCCCTAATAGAACGCACGCAGAAATGAGCAGTACTGATGTACAGTCAAACCCGGCTATATGGTACTGGTATAAATCGAATTGTCCTCTAAATAATTTGGAACACTACGATGCTTTAACCTCTAGTATAGGAAAGAATACAGTTGCATCAAACAAAAACAACCGGGACAGGAAACAGTTGGTACACCGAACATCGGGCTCTGTGAAACGCCCCAAGAAGTTGGCCTTCTCTCACGAGAGATTCGCTTTTTATAACGGAAGCGGTCTTTCCCGCACGCATTTGGGAGAACCAGTGGACAGATTAGGAGGGCGCTGCACGGAGCGAGTAGAAACTGCCGCTTGCCATCAGATGCTTTCTCCCATGAACTCGCCGCTGCATGTATCACCCCACCCTCACCCGCCTCAAACCACGGGGCAATAAAAACTACAAAAATATGCCCTGCCTATACCCTCGATGCCGAATTCCCTGCATTATCGTAAAGCGACGCCGTGAAGCCAGTATCTTATGTCGCTGATAAAGTTCTATGAAGCCTCTAAGAATACGCATATAAATCGATATATGCGGGTTCGACTGTATTACTTACAGTTCTCGGAGAGCAGCGCGAAAGTATGCCGAACAGTGTGAGGCTGATCAGCAAGAGCAGGGTGCTCATCGCGATCACGATGAAGTGTTCCCGGGTCTTGTCGATTACGATTTCAAGAAAAAAAAAGAGTGTATGGCAGTATGGCAGTAAAAGGCAGTATGGCAGCAGTATCGCAAAAGGCAGCAACCATTGCAATAGGCATAGGCGTGCGCACAGGGGGGCCTGAGATGGGCGCCCGCCCCCCCCCCTAATCACCTAAAAAGGGGGGGGGCGCAAAAGCTGCCCCATAGATTGACTTAGTAGTGTGGGGGGGCGCTGCGGTGAACCTTCGCCCCCCCCCTGATGGGGAACCCTGCGCACGCCTATGGCGATAGGTTGCTTATGAAGCTCCCAAGAGCGACAGCCTGGAATTTGCAATAGCTGTACTTCTGTTGTGAGTTAGGAAGGACGAGCAAATTAGGGTAATATGTATATATATTGCCTATATATAGTCACGGGTTATCTGCGACGTGCTGGCTGCAGTAGCTTAGTAGGTGAGGCATTGCAGTGGTTAACTTGAAGGTGCGGGTTCGATTCCCGGCCACACCGGCCGCACTTAATAACAGGCAGATTGCACGAATGCTGTTACTTAGGGTTATGTGCAGGTTAAAAAACTCCAGGCTGCTAGACTTCGGGGTCCCCCACAAGGGTGGGCCTCGATCGCATCGAGGTTCTGGCGCAGACATGATTATTAGATGTGAAGCATCATATAGCGGAGTTCAATCCGGTGGTGGTGGTGGTGGTGGTGGTGGTGGTGTGCGGCGTGACCACCCTTACTGCGCATGCGCAAGCCCTCTCCACACACCTCCTTCCCCTCTCCACTTCCACTTTCCCTCTCACCCTCTCCACCTCCCCGCTCCCCTTTTCTCTCACCTTTCCACTTCCCCTTCCCCTCTTCCTCTCCCTCTCCACTTCCCCTCCCCCTTTCTCCTCCCCTTCTCCACTTCCCCTACCCCCTTTACCTCTATCCCCTCCCTTGTCCCCTCCCCCTCTGAAACGCGGGCTCTACATGCCGAAACGCTGCTTCGCATCGCCTCATGTTCCCCTTTAGCGGGAGATGTTGTGATTTTTATATTCAGGACGCAGTGGCCTGCTGACATAGTAGCACCCAGTTGTCAAAAAAGACGTTTAACAGCGAAGCTGCTTAAGCCAACGGCAACGTGTGTTCCGTCGTGCTGAACTCTACAGGTGGGTATGCGCCACACGAAATGGACAAGGCCCACTGCCGAGTACAGCAGGTACGAACCTATACCGCCATGGTGCTCTAGTGGTTATGGTGCTCGACTGTTGACCCGCAGGTCGCGGGATGGAATCCCGGTCGCGGCGGCCGCATTCTCGATGGAGGCCAAAATGCTTTAGGCCTGTGTACTTAGATTTAGGTCCTAAAATACCAGCGCTAAAGGCGCCGGACGAACGCACAAAGACGAACGAGCGCTGGTTTGTCTCTGTGTTCGTCCGTGGTCTTTCGCGCTATTTTACGATCATGAGCAACCAACTAGCCCGATTCACCACCATTGTGAAATTAGATTTATCTGCACGTTAAAGAACCCTAGGTGGTCGAAATTTCCGGAGCCCTCCACTACGGCGTCTTTCATAATAATATCGTGGTTTCGGGATGTTAAACCCCAACAATTATAATTAAACAGGTGCGAGCGTTAAACGAAAACTCTGCTCGGCGAAGTAGAGCACGTGAAACACTTGAAAGAGAGATAGAAAGAAAGAGAAAGTGAAAAGAGAGAGAAAGAAAGAGAAAATGAGAGGTAGTGAAAGAGATAGCGAGAAGGAGAGAGACAGGAAGAAAGGGAGAGAAATGAAGGAATAAAGACACAAAGAGAGAGACCGAAAGAAACACACATGAAGAATATATAAACAAACAGAGAGTATCACAGAAAGAAATAAAGAGAAAGAAAGAAAGAAAGAGAGGGAAAGAAGCAGCGAGAGGGTGAAAGAATGATGAAGCGATAAATAGAGAGATAGACACAGAAAAAACACAGAAAGTGATAAATAGAAAGAGAAAGAGAGAGAAGATAGGAAAAATAGGGAAGCAAGGTCATCCAGCTCCGCTTCTCCTTCAGGCTTGGTACCACATGCGTGAAACTGCCATAATGTTTTGTCATATATCATCTTACGTTCACTAAGGTCATTCATACAGCACTTTTTCAAAACCGAGCAAGCTGCTGGCACTTCGATAATCTTCCGATTCCTACCTATTAATGATTTTTTTATGAGTAACGCGCAGCGTGTGGAATATATACCTACATATACCTGAAAAGAGGCCATTAAGGATTTGCTAAGGCGGACATGTGATTACGGTGATCGACCCGAAATAATCACTTTTTCGTTGCGATGCATACATCGCAACGAGTAGCCGGGCTTTCTACGCCGATGCGTTAAAACTGCCAAGAGAACGCACGACCGCCCCAGCCACACTTAAGGAGCCATGCGTTAGAGCATACGGCTGTTGTCTCAGCAAATATCTTAAGCACTGTCTCACGTGTGACAATACACTCCAAGCGTCAGTGTTAACGTCGCGCATTAACAGATTTCGCCGCATATCCAACGTTTATGAGAACCAGTTTATTTCATGAACGACCGACAGCAAGATGCATCGATGTTTTCGGCATGATTTGGTGAACACAGTCGAATGGATAGAATAACAAATACCTAATAATTATTAAATAAATCAGTACTTACAGCAAAATAGTTCAATTGACATAGTTCACGCGAACGTGAAAAATACCCAAGTTGTCAGTGCCCTCCAGTGAGGGTCGAATCGCGCCTGACATGTGCATGACTAAGGAACCCTGAAATACGCAGAGCGTGAATTTTAAGCGTGATTATTGCGAATTAGTCGTGAGCTTTTGATGTCAATATTGATGGTGGCTGTACCTGCGCAACTGTATTCTTCCTCTCAGTATGTCTAACACAGTATGCGTGCCCTCTTTGCGTATGCATGTATGTTTGTGTATGTACTCGGATACATTTTTGAAAATACACACTTGCACACCGGCACAAAATGTCATGCCTGAAATCCATGCTACATTAGTGCATGAGAAAGATAAGTATACTTCGCTGACTGAGCCAGTCATTGGGTTGTGCGATATGTTCTTCATTATATTTCTGTCTATAGTGCATAAACATTTTCTCGCCTCTTGATTCTCTTTGTACGGCGAATATGCAGAACTATATAATGCAATGAAAGGTAATAAAACGCAATGAAAAGGAAATACTTGTGCTTTTTGCAGCACGTTATTTTAAATGGATGCCTATGAAGTGTAAGCCCAGCGGCTAAGATATGCTCGAGCTTTTTTTATTTATTTTTAATCCGCTAATGAAGTCACATGATAAGGATATATAGGCGCCGGCACGGGCGCGCTCTTGGCTAAGAGTTGCTACTATGTATAGTTAGTAACTTAGTTAGGCTAACGTTGGTAACTACAGTTACTACTACGGTTGCAACATGTGTCAAGCAGATAGTAACCAAAAGTAACTAGGAAAACCTTTATTGTTTTACAGCGTTCTCGTTATTGGTGTGTTTCTTTGGCGGGGACCACAAAGAAGCATTATGGAATAAAGCATGAACTGGGACACTTCGCCTGCACTGGCTGCGGGTAGTACTGCTGTCTCGCAGAACCTAGTCAGATAGTCGGCGCATTATGGGATCGAGAGAGTGCTAGATCATTCTATGCGCCGGCGCTAGATCAGAACGCCACTGCAATTATTTCGCGCCGCGTGATGTTTACTGGTTGCTTCCTGCACGTTGTCTACACATTCTTAACGTGAAGTCGGCTGCCACTGCCATATTTAATGCGAAAAATTATGTGCTCACAGTAATGACCATGCCATACTCACGTCGTCTATAGCGTAACGCCAGCGACGTTCCTCCTGGATAAAAGAGTGATATTTAATGATATAATGAGGGTACCAGACAAATCATTACCTGGTACATTCGACTAGAGCATATATTTTAGTTAGATTCGTTACAACGCGCAATCATCATCACAGATAGGGACTGAAAAAAATTTATATCACTGCTCTTGTGTAGCCTACCTTTTCCTCGAGGAATTCGTTTTTTTTATAGCGCAATTTTGTGTTTCCTCTATGCCGCTCCTCGAACAAACCTGACACAGAATCGTGTTTAATTTCTGGGCACATTATAAGTCATAGGCCTGCGCGATGATCTAAATATAAGTAATTGTAGGCGCTCTTCGTGTACCAGCGAATGTTACCGAAGTGAAAGTCAGTGGGAAATTTTTTTTAGGTGTTACACTGGTTCTATCTTCGCAGCCAGTTATGCGCGCGGTAATGGGCTCCTGCGTAGCAAACGTTTCGTAATCATGAACATAAAGTTCCAGCATGATGAATGGCGCTCAGTATATCTGACCGCTATGTATGGCATAGCCAATGTTACCACGCTTCTACTTTAACATGCCTGTGACAGGCGTTATGCCCTATTATCTAAAAAATAACTCCGAAAGGGTTAGTACGAAAATCTTTGACAAATGTGTGCCTGATGAGGTGCCGAAAAACATGCTCTCAGCACTAGAGCCACGCTACGTAGAAAAATAATACGTTTCTTGGTACAACTTTATGACATGGTGGGTGCTACAAATTCGAGCGCTTGTGGCACCCGCCATGTTACCTAAGCGGCTCCTCTGCAGTGGTTCGATCATGGTCACGGCGGACTGCATCTAGACAGCGCCAAAGATTAAAACCTCTCATGCGCTAATATGATGTGTGGGAAAAGGAACCTGCACGGTGAAAATTAAGCAGGGCTCGCCGTCTGAACCGCGCTTCTTGGATTTGTTAATTTAAGAATTATGTTACCAGCCCTCTAGCATCAGCGTTGTGTTCATGTGGGAGTTTGTCTAAAACTAACGCACTATGCCAGGTTAAGAAGGTTTTCATAAACATCCAAGCACGAGTCGCGCTATGTAATGAAACCGTCCCTAGCAGCGCAACGGCGGCGCCTGCCGCAACCGCAGAAATGTGCATGGAATGTTTGCCTGAATAAATTTCGCACTAAGTAAAAAATCAATGGTATGCGTAACACTGGAAAACGCAGGCATGATTAAATCACTGATATCCTTTCGAACCTTATCGTTCGTTTCGTAATTTTAATATATTGAATCCTTCGGAATGTTATCGTTTGTTTTGTAATTCTTAATATACCGCTGTAAAAGTAAATTTGCATATAGAATGAAGTTGTGGCACGGTTCCCAGTCTTTCTTTGCTTTTCTTTTTCAGTTTTAGCGCGCTAGTCCGGATAGCTGCGTTCAGCAGAGAAATTAACCAAACTGGCGTGCTGTGTACAAAAGAAAAAACAAAAGAAAGAAATAAGCAGGTCCATAAGAAGACGAACTGGGCTTTTTTATATTTTAGACTGTGCTTCTTGTAGTTTTTTTAGTAATGCGTTTGAGAAGGTTTGCCATCAATTACTTCTTTTCAAGCTAAGTCTTTTAAACTTCGACAGTAACATACTGAAATGGATTGCGTGTTTTCGTTATAACCGCTATCAGTTTGTTACTGCTAATAATGACGACTCGCCATTAACGAGGTTCGTTCCGGTGTGCCTCAGGGATCAGTACTAAGACCCCTCGTTTACTAATTGATAATAACGATCTACCTTCCTCATTCGCTTCTGACGTTCAGATGTTTGCTGACGATTTCGTAATTTATCGTGAAATAACCAGTACTGACGATTCTAATGCTCTTCAATCAGATTTGAACTACATACGCGATTGGTGTAATGTCTGGGGAATGGAACTAATTTTCTGGGGACGGAATGGAACTAAAATGTGAGGAATGGAATGTGAACTTTCGCGTATTCATAGAAATTACACAGCCCTTGCATTCTACCATTTGAATAATATCCACTTAGATCATGTAAACTCATACAAATACTTGGGGATCATATAGCTCCAAATCTAACCTGCTATTTTCACATTGAGTACATAATTCAGTAAAGCTAACAGCACGCTTGGCTACTTTCGTCACAACTTTTCGAATGCCCATTCAATGTGCGCCGCGAAATAGAATATCATTCATTCATTCATTTATCGATACTGTTAGCCCTAAAGAGGGCCGTTACAAGGGTGGAAGGTACACATAGTTTACAGGCAAAATTTGCTACAAAATTCTAGTGATATTTTGCAGGGTTGTTACGAACAACAGCCAAAATATACAAAAGAAATTACAAAAGCATACTAAAGAGTACAAGCAGAGATCAGGAATATGCTGCAGCATTGTGGGACCCACACAAAAAAGAACCCATCTTTTCTCTCGAGCTCGTTCAAAATAATTCGGTTCCATTGATTTATTCTAAATATAACCATACTTCCAGCATAACTTCAATTAAAGCTAACTTATTGCTTCCATAACTAGCATCTCGCAGGAAAATAGCCCGCCTAACTTTGTTTCACAATTTCTATCATCATCTCTTCAGGATGACATTTCACAGCCGCTCATTACTTATCGCACCGTATCAACCATCGCTTAAAAGTCACAATTCAAACAGGAAATACTAGCTGTTTAGGTCACTCCTTTTTCCCCAGAACAATTGAGTTTAGGTGTGACGAGAACGCATCCAGTGCATCCTTCTTTATAAAGGGTGGTTGCCCTGCCCAAAGGCAGTGCCGCCGAGGTAGCGAAGTTCTTCGTTGAGAACATCGTCTTACCTCATGGCGCCCCAGAGGTCCTCATCACGGACAGGGGTACCAGTCTTTACTGCAGACCTAACTCAGGCGATTCTGACATACATCAAGAATCAGCCACACACATCAAGAATCAGCCGACGACCGACAGCCGCCGGTACAATCTTCGACGCCGCTTCGTAGAATACCAGCCCGGCGACCGTGTTTCGGTCTGGACGCCGATACGCCGACGTGGGCTTCGCGAAAAACTCCTTCGGCGATACTTTGGGCCATACAAGGTTCTTCGACGTCTCGGCGCTCTTGACTATGAGGTCATCCCGGACGGCATTACGAACTCCCAGCGACGCCGCGCACGACCTGAAGTCGTCCATGTCGTGCGCCTTAAGCCGTTTTTGTGCGTTAGCGAACCTGGGGACCCTAGTTTTTCCTTTCTTCTTGTAATGCACTTTGTGTATGCACTTGTTTTTTTCTCTTCTATGTTCTTTGACAAGCATCGGGACGATGCCTCTTCAGCGGGGGGCAATGCCACGCCGACTTGTTTTATTTTGATGTATTCGGGTTTGACCAGCAAGGACGGTTATCAACGCTCGACGCTGTCCGCGCCGCAGTGTTCGAGAAGCTTCGCGATTGTAGTAGATCGTTTTGTTAAGATTGCGCGCAGGACGCGAATAGTTTAGATTATTAGATTATTCCGGAGCTTGAGCTACCACCAGTGATAAGACTGGAAAGTTCGATGCGTGATGTATAAAAGACGGCGCGTCCCAGCCATGTTCAGTTGATCGACCGTCGACGCTCTGTTCGCCGCTATCAGTTTATTGCTGTATCTTGCCTTTCAGTTTCCCGGCCACAAGTTCGGCCTAATAAAGTGTTTCTCGTCTCGGACGTGCTGACTGCTGCCTTCGTCAACGTCACGACCACGTGACACTATGATATACAAGTGTCGCTTGTGCCGCTGAAAAAGCTGAAAAGTGTGCTGACAAACGTGAAGGACAAGCTTCTTAAAGACAAGTTCCCTGGCGTCGAGTACAATATTCCCTGTGCAGACTCTGACCTTGTGTACATCGGCGAGACAGGCGGCTTTCAAATGCGCCTGAAGGAACACTGTTACGAGGTTAAAAAAGAACAAAATTCGGCAGATGCCACGTACCGTGGGAGTCGCTGTTATGCGAAGCATGCGGCGGGAAGGTGACTGTGGCGTAACTTCTTTTACTGAACGACACGTTCCAAAATGACGCTAAAGATTTGTATAAATTTTATATGCACACATGTATGTTGAAGAGCCGCATATGTGTTATACAACCAGTTGCTTACGGGTGGGTAACGCTGCCAATCGCAACCTGGGTATTACCAACAGCAGAAGCGGTAAGCTGATATGTCGTGCTTATACGTGTCCCGAGAACGCACGCTCGTATCACGAACCCGTGTGCATGTGTGCAAAAAGTTCTTGACAGTTCTTGAACAAGGGCATCATCACCGCGATCAGTGAGTACCAGCGGCTGGTCATGACTTGTTATAGGATACGGTCGTGATCGCGGTGACGAGGGGTCCATGTGTAGTGAAGTATGAGGTATAGTGCAGCTGTTGGAAGCCGTGGATGCCTCAGTCATTTAGTCGACAAATTGTCTGTCGACAGAGCCGGCGACATGTCGGAACCTGAAGCCACCCTTCGCGTTGGTGAGGCATAGGCCGTGGAGGCTGGCAGGCCTCGATAGTGCTACGTAGATCAACATCAGTGGATGGTGTTTGTCGTGTTCGTAGACTACATGGGCGTATGTGGCCTACGTAGCCTAGTCTACAAAGCGGCTGTCAATCAATCTGGCATCATCCTCGGTCAGCATGAGGCCATCGCCCAGCCTCGTAAGAAATGAAAATGATACTGCGTCGTTCTGGTGGACGAGCTGCACTTTGTGGTGCGGTGATGTGGGTATCATATGTAACTTTCGTTAATGAATTCCTCCGGCGTCGAGCAATGCTTCAATATAGCTTGCTGAATCATAGGGAAACAAACGTAACGTTTATTAGACTGCTATAAAAGCGGAGCCAACACTGGAACTACAGACGTTAATCTGATATGACGCCTGTATCGTAGGAGTACACATCTTAGGAGTGTCATGTAGTGTTTATCGCTTTCTTCTAAAATTAGATAGCCAGCGCCACAACCACAATTGACGTTGCACCGATATTACGCCTGCCTAGGCTGTTTTTCCAAACCACTTTATAGACCTGGCGTGGCTCAGTGGTAGAATACCTGATTGCCACGCAGAATGCTTGCGTTCGATTCCTGCTGGGACCTAATTTTCATTCTTTCCATTCGTTGAGTCAACGCTGCCGATGTTGGTTTTCCTTACCGCTCTCGCATTTAAGTTGCCAATGTCGGTTCGCGAACCTTCCTGGGTAAATATAAACTGTCAATCACCTGTGGCGCATACCCGTACCCCGCGGCCCGTGGTAAACGGGTATGTGCCACACGTGTCTAGTGGAAAGGGTTTGACGACGTACGCAACAGGATTTTAGCGTTATTCATGTCAAGACCCGACAGTCATATTCGTCAAATCCTCTTACCCTCCCATGCAAATTTTGGTGTACACTAAGTTAAGGAGGCGATCATGAGAGCACCCAGACGTAGGCGGCTAGATAGATAGATAGATAGATAGATAGATACGTAGATAGAAACGCTCAAAGTGCCAGAGGTTCGCTAAGAAATGCTTCGCATTTAAAAACGCGTCTTCAATTGCACTCGCCGAGCATCCTGTGACTGGGCCAGTGCGAATGTGCTAGCCACTGAAAGGTATCTAAGCTCGCGACTTCATCGCGAGTCATTACTAGTCCAAACCACTGATACCACTCTAAATCGCAACGACTGCATCCTTCCTTTTGTATACGCACGCTGTTTGCGCCATCTATTTGCGCGTACATAGTCAACCCCGGTTCTTTCAGTGCTTCATTTATGAACAAGGCCCCCGTACTAGAGCCGAAACGTCTTTGTTATTTTTAAGTGTCTTTGGTCGGCGTCCGCTTACTTTTGACCATGATTGTTCCCGACCAGACGAGCTTTCGTCGAACTCTTTCATGTTGCTCCGTCTGCAGAAATCAAGATGCTCTGCAGAAGGCGAGAGACATGGTGGTGCGGATGTCCCATACAAAATTTCCGAACCGTCACAGAGGGATTCTTCTTGTACTCAACAAGCCGTACATTATCACTGCAAATATCGATGTCATAGACAGATTGGTTCACGGGGCAGTGGGGACTCTTATACATTGTGCGAGCGAGGAGTACACGACGAGTTCCCAAAACGGCTGCGGTTAAAGTTTGACGTGCCCGCAACAGAAAAGGTTGCTCGCCTTCGTTCCAGACGAATGACAAACGAGGCGATGCAAAGTGGCCACGATGTGGACTCTACGAAGATCCCCATTGAACCTCGAGCAGCTACGTCAACCTTAGATCGCATGACGGGCGCTGCGTGCAAAAGAAGGCAGTTTGCACCAGTGATTTCAATGTAAATGTCATTGAGGATGACTGGCTCATACAACATATGTCACCACGATATGCTCTAAGAGGCATATCGTATGATCATAAACAACTGACAGCGATCAGATGGACTTTCATTGACCTCGTCTTCTCAAATTTTAGGTTTGATCCCATGCACGAACCTATGGCTCTATATTTCACCGATCATAAGGCGGTCATAATGAAAGGAAAAAGCCGCCTACATCTCAACACCATATACGCCTTGTGATTAATAAACAATTTTGTATATATTGAATACCCGTGTTGTCACGTCTTTGCATGATCTAGTGGCCAATTTACGGGGGGAATCACGGTGAATGACCCATCGGAGCTTCGCCGACTCGTCATCATTCACTTCGGGAATATGATGTGACTTGTTTTTGAACAACGAAGCCGTTCGCACTGCAATGATCAAGTTCATTTGGCAACTCGGCGACGCGGCTTGTGTACGCGATTGCACGTTTTGTTTCCGCACGTCGAGCTAGTGGCAGCGTCCGGCCACAAAAGTTGCGCTACATGGATCGCATCAGAAAAATCATGATTTTATTTTCATCACAACACTATTGTACATCAAGTACAGTCAAAGTAACTTACGATTATGAAAAGCTTGCCGTACAGATAGTTAACCACGAAAGCACGTTAAAGAGAATTGCTGCTGCAGCCAACGTTTATAGAACCAGGTCAGTGGCAGAACTGAGCGATGTTGCGCGGCGCCGCCGCCATCAGCGACAGATGTGGCTCTGCTGTCGCAGCAGGATTCACTCACTCCGCTGTCTTCAGCCGGCGTTGCGGCGCGTCGCGTCAGCATCCGTGGAGGCTGCTTTCTGCGCGAACAGCTTGGCGGTTTCTGTTGTGCTTCGGATATGCTGCGTGTCTTCACCATGCCGACATGTTCTGTTCCGAGACACCCCAACATTTCTTTTGTGCCTAGGGTTACCGACTCTTCATTGAAGGGAGTCGGTACGGGTGGGGGGTGGGGGGTGGCCCATTGTATCGGCCTCTGCTGCTGGCTACGTGCTGCTCGCAACACTTCCTCTTGCTGGAGAATTTATCCGTAAAAGTTGTCGCGTTTCGCGCAGAAGTTCAGACAAAGTAACTGAAGCCCTTCGCAGCCACCGCTAGCCACCGCAACATTTCTTCGTGCGTGCTATTCGTGAGAACTTTGTGTTCTGTAGCGTGACGCGCGTTTTCGGGCGTGCGTTGGATCACATAAAAGGTTCTAACTGGACGGTACGGAATAAATCCGGCAACGCTGTATAAAAAGTCGGGACAGTCCCGCGAAATACGAGACGCTTGGTAACCTATTTGTGCCCCGCGTGACCTTGACCAGCGAGCGACGTGGGATCGCGCCATTCCTCGTATGGACAAGAAACTGTCCGACATATCACTTGTATGTGATATGCACATTCATGAGGAAGACATTCTGAAGACTTTCACTCACACGGTCAACGATAAGAATTAAGGTTGAAAATGCCAGCGGAAAGGAGCCTCGTCGAAGATTGCGTCCCAAAGATATTCCCGAACTTGCCTTGATTTGAGTGATTCTAAAAATTGTGCTGTAAATATTTTTTTACAGATAATTAGAGCTGTCTTGATAAGGTTTAATGCCTGAGACTGTAAATAAGTTGTGCCGTTTGTGTGCATCACACCATACATGCAATATCTCAAAAATTGTTTCTCTGCATTGCGTGCGAAAAATAAATACAATTTTTCTTTCTGTAGCAGGACTGAAATTCTGGCGTGCAGTACACACACGGCGATTTTACCACTCATTAATTACAAGTACCGACAGCCGCGGTACAGAGTGAAAACTCCTCACATCAAAAAAGTGAAAGTGATGAATTATCGAAAAAGAAAATCGCGCGAAAAACTACGGAGCACCAGAAAAAGGAGTACACAAACAGCGCTGACTTACAACAAAGATTTATTCGTTAACACCACGCAATACTTGTACAGTCCAAAACGAAACGATATAAGTACCAACAAGCCCAAGCATCCGCTTTAGCTAAATAATTACGCTACGAGAATGCGCCATATAGTTAATTTCTTATAGAGTAATGGACAGACTCGTATGCTATGCTATCAAGCGTCAGTTATCGTGGACAGTCCTGAAAGCCATAGCTTTACTGACTTTGTCTTACCGCTGCTAAATATTTCTCAGTTTTACATTGCAGCGGCAGCGCAACGAAAAATCACGATAATATACAGTCGGCGAGTAAACAACCGAGCCCTTTCTGAACGGCTGCCTCGGCGTTCGCCACGCAGATTACACGTTTTCGTCTGCTAGCGGAAGCTTGTTGCGCCGCCAGCGCCACCAAACCGGAAGGTGTCCCGGCGCCGCGGAACGGGTTGGCTGACGCGGGGAGTTTTGCAACTTACCTGGTTCTATAAACGTTGGCTGCAGTATCTTCATCGACGCGGTCGCTATGCGAGCTTTCAGAGCCTTCAATGTCCAGTAAAAAAACTCTCTTCGTCAATGTGTGCGGTCTCTTTCAACGTCGATGTCAAAATCAATCTAAAGAAATTGCTCCCCCGAGAGCTGCCTCGCCTTCTCCGCGTTCTGGGCTCAGAGACACTTTGCGGGCAGTGTGCTGCCACCTATCAACAAAGTAAAAAACTTGCAGTGAAGCACTACGAAAACAATACACGGATGAAGGTCGACGTTGAGAGCGAGGCTGCCGATCGAATTTCGCCAGCTGGGGTCCACTAACGTGGATATACACATATTCCATCAATCAATCAATCACGTTTAATCTCCGTCGGAATGCGTCAGCTGAGCACAGCATTGAGCCAGCAAGGCGGCTGGTACTTGGTGGTAGTTCACGATAGCCGTGGAGCGAGCGCAGCGCCGAATCGCTGAGTGGTCGCTCGCAAGATTCACATAGCTCTTTTATGACAAATGTAAGGCGTTTTAGTTTGGTGTATCACCCATTTATTACGAAGGGCCTGATATTATTCAGTTTTGGAAGAGGACATCGTGAGCTCACGCAACGCGCCGCGCATATATTTTAGGGTTTCGTACACAACAAGAACACCGACGGATAATATATACAATCGAAATAGCGCGAGTTTCAACACAAAAAGACAGATACTAACATTTCACTAACCTGCATGAACATAGAAAACTTCGCGGATCTGAAATGTGCACGCTGTGTGCCATCTTTGGCAGCACGACTTGCCCAGCGTGCTTCAACAGGTATTTTCACGAAAACTTCGCGTCTCGAAAGCAAGAATCGAATTTATGTTGTCACGGGCGGCCAGGTTTGTTCACGGATTCACGAAACATGCAAAGTCGTAGCCTTTCTTACCAACCAGGGCGTTGACAATCGGGCTAGCACAGCCTAACTAGGGAGCGGCCGCCGGTTCGTCGTCTGCTAACCTTCCTCCTGACATCCGCTTGGTGGCGTGACAGTCTAAGGGCATTGCCAAAACAGCGCAGCGTTGCGACGTGTCGAGACCAGCACCAGACTCCATGGGTGCGGTGAAACGTAAAAGCAGCACGACACGCTCATCCACGCATACGTGGTGGCGTGACAGTCTAAGGGCATTGCCAAAACAGCGCAGCGTTGCGACGTGTCGAGACCAGCACCAGACTCCATGGGTGCGGTGAAACGTAAAAGCAGCACGACACGCTCATCCACGCATACGTGTATATAAAAGGCACCGAGGCGTAGTTCCTAGATCGGCAATCTATCAGAGCGCGACACAACCGCCAACACCCCGGTACAAACATAGGTGGGAAGAATGACCCGAGCGAGGAGGACGGTTACTTCTCTCGACAGCGGTTTGCACACGGAACGTACTCTGCACTCGGCCTTCATCTCCCGCGCGGTTCATCCCTTTGCAGACTAGCTGGTTTGCATACGGCACTCATCACTCTGCGCTCGCTCCTCGACGGTCTATCCGTTCATCGCGCGCGCCTACTGGGCTCCGTTACTCTTCTTTCGTGTGATTCTGCCTGAGAGTGCAGCTATGCACATCTAGGCTCAGCTATGCATATTATTATTGGGCTTCGACACAAAATGGCGTTCAGATCGCAAGAATAAATAAAGAGTTCCAAAAGTGCGGAGAGCTGTGCTCTTTGGTTGTACGTTATTAGAAGAAAGTCACAGTTCCAAGGCAAGGGCGAAGCAATGAATGCGATAGCAACAAATTGTAGTGTTACACGAAGTGAGACTGGCAGCTAGCTGTCTTGCATCCGATCTCGCGTAACTACAAAACGCTGGTGTAAGAGAATACGGCCGCTCCACGGAAATATGCTTTCCGCATAGTCCCTTCGCGTTCAGAGCGCAGCACACAGAAGAGTATACGAGGCTCCCGCTGTGGTGGCTTTCGAGTCAGCGCGCGCGCGAGCAATCGCAAGCGCGCTTAGATTCAAAGTTCAAAGTGGCTGCTCGCGCGACAACCGCTTCCCCCGCCCCCAACCTCGTGTCTTTTTAGTGTCGTTAAAGACGGGCGGCGCGTTTTCTGTCTGCTTCGACGGCAGGCCTCCGGAGCGGGGTGATGTCATCGCATGCACCCTCCGAGCGACGGAAATGGGCCGGCTCGTTTGATCTCTACTTCGGCTGCGCTCGTCGCCCCTGCTCTCGCACCTTTACCCGCGCTGAACATAAAATGCGCGGGAAGATCTTATCAATTTGGGCTTCATACCGGAAGGACATGACCGGGACGGCAACGGCAAAATCATGTCGAGACTGTCCATATAATTGCTATCGGAACAAAACAGCGCGAAAACCACAGGACACACAGAAGGGAACGGACGCAGCTAGCGCTGAACTCTCAACAAATGTATTGTGAAAAATCAAATGCATCGCCTATAAATACACATGACAACCGCTCGCGTAATACTGCGTCACTGGACATATCGCAGATAGGCCACTAACACCACAACCGAGATATATTACGAGAAACGCCTCCGTAGATACTCCATTTCTTTGGGAATAATACGATTGACGGGGTGCTGACACAGTTTTCACCTAACTGCGCATTCGTATACGCTTCACCAACTTAACGTGTAGAGTCAGCACACACAGTCAGCGCTGTGTGGGTTCCGTTCCTGTGTGTCCTGTAACGACAAAACTACTTAAAACGCAGTGATGCACTTTATTTATTCAACTTGCCAAAAGACAATCGTGCACTCTATAAGCAAAGGAGTAACTTAGACGCAAGAGCCTGCTTTTGTTGGTCGCTTTCGTGCATAGCCTTAGCGTACAGCCCATACCTCCTCCAGTTAAGGGGCCAATTACACTTGGATCGATTCTAGCTTATTCAATGGCAGCGCTTGCAGGCACTGATCTTCCTTGCTCGAAAGGGCCCGCAGCCTGAGTAACCATGACTCCTGTGAAGAAACAAGGTGAATCAGAAATAGCCTGAATACCCTGAATATAAGCATACCAAAGAGTACAATACAAGCATAAGCATACCCAACAACAAATAAGGTCTAACTGGTAATTCAAGCGTAGTCGCATCTTGTCAAATCAATGATGAAATTTGTGGAATTAACTAACTTTTATATATTGCCTCAATTTCAAGCTTTACAGTATTTATAAATTAAAAGCAGCATCGATTCCTGCTAACAAGAACTAACTAGACCCCTGCAAGTTTCTCAAACGTGAAGATTCATGTTGGATGTCTTCCGTTTATAAAACGTAAGCGTTTACACAGCGATGACGTTGCGGCATAATATTGGGTCGTTTTGAACAGTTCTTTTCTGACCTAAAATAAACGATGGAATGTATTCCAACTGACATTTGAGACATCGCTTTAGAGTTTTGGATTACCAATCTCCTGAAGAATGACAGGATTGCGTTCTCATGGCAGAGCCGCTGAAATAAGATTATTTACCTTGCCGCATGCAACATTCTCCGCCATGTTTGAATGGCGCCTCGCTATTGAACATTACTTGTATCCAAAAGAGCAACGTTTAAGAGTTATTCGTAAAAGTTAGTTGGGATAAATCGACTTCATGTTTTAAATATTTGGAAGTCCTTCATGGTTTTCTGATTGTAAACTATTCTATTTGTGGTAGGCTACAAATTGTTTGAACTCCCGGTGAGCGACCACAAGAGAGACCAGAATAAATGCTGCCGCACGTCCTGCCACGGCACCCATGAAAATATGCGCTGATGTTTCTGTTTTGTTATTGCAAAGGAAACCATAGTCACGCGTAAAAGAAATATTATCTAGATTCAGTGAGACGCTTTTCAACAAGACACCTTTTTGTTGATCATACTGAGTCCGAATCAATTCTGATGCCCCTCCGCCAGCATGTGCTGATGAAAATAAATAACAATTGAGCGCTGATACTAACCACTGTGCGCAGACTATTAGCCGATATACGCATTGCTGTGGTTCTATTTCTGCTTTCGGTTACAGTTATGAGATTTTTCCAGTGCGATATCTATGACGTAGTCTTTCATGATTCCCGGCAGCGCGGGATCTCATATCCCTGTGGCACCAATGTTTTATTGCGCTATAGCGGACAGAAAGTCGTTAAATGCTCTCGAGCTCTAAAGGGAACTGATCGCAACATATTGCTCTTTCTAATGTACCGAAATCTGAGCATATATAGGACAACAGCTGAATCTACCTAATAAATATACAACTGCCGTTGTGCCAGCTGCGGGAACTATGACGCAAGACATCAGTACTTTAGAAAACTGCCGTGGTATGACTGTAATTTTACTTCTTTGGAATAATAGCTAAGCTTTAGAAGCTACAGATATTTGTCACGTATAGGCGCAATTGTGTTATTTCATATATATGTTCCTTCGTGTAGCCCTTCATTGAACTGCACTAATGGACAGTGAACCTGATGCTTGTAACCTCTCTATCGTCGTTGTGTGGATTCCAGTGCGAGATTGCAAATGTATTCCTTATTTACTGACTGGAGACAGTCATAAGCAAGGACCATACCGGATAATGCAAGGGCTTGAAAAAAGACAGCCGCGACATTCAACTGTAATTAGTTTTAATTCCCAGAAGCAACGACTGCGTGCACAACTGCGTGCACGAGGGCCTTGCTTGAAGAGAGTGAGTTGGACGGCTACTTACGATCTCTGCCGTTGGTTTGGACAGTCGAAATAAGTTGCCGCTTCCAAGCTATTTATATACGATTTCTGTTATTCTCACAAAGAAAATGGTAACTGCGCGGAAATGTCCACAGCACAATTACCATTTCGAAAAAATTGCAATGGATGTATGTGAATGTGATCCACGCTTGGTATGAAGATAGACAGGAAACCAGGCATGGTTTAGCTGTCATGGCAAATTCCGAGTCTGCCAGCGACGTCCCTTGCATGTTAGCAACTATTTTGCAGCGAAAGCTGTTATGAGATCATTTCAACGGCCGTTTTTGGTGGCGTTGTTGTCCGCCGCCGCCGCCGGTGTCCGTAACCACTATCGCTCGAAATAAGGAAAAAAACGAAATAAGAAAAAATTTCCAGGATGGAACGGGGGTTCGAACCTGGGCCCTCTGCGTGGGAGCCCAGTGTTTTACCTCAGAGCCATGCCGGTGCTTGGAACTCCTTGCAAAACGACGCTATACAGTCTTCATGTCCAGAAGGAACCACATTAACACATGTAATTTAGTGTGGTAGAAGAGTGAAATAACAACCACGCACCGCACAACGCGAATTCTGTAACCAGGCGTCACACAATGCGAATTGCGCAACGAGTGGGCTGTTGGATGCTTCCAACCCACTACAAGGGGCTCTGCAATAATTCTTCATCGTCATCAGGCACAACACCAACAAAGTGCGCATAATGCCTTACATGATTTTAGCGCGTACCACGGCTCTCCGTTGAATGACGAAAAACGGCATAGTGGCTGCTTCCCTACTTCACAGAAATTATGATTTATAGCAGAGTGGGTTCCTCGCAAGTGCACTTGCGTTGGTTGCCAATGAAGCCCATGAGCCCATCATCCATTGCTTCAGGGTCTCAATAAAGTTCTTCTCCCTTCTCCCTGTCTCTCTTTCTCACGTCCATGTATGTTATATTGCATGGTGGAGAGTTAAAGAAGCGACCGGGCGTCACACAATGCGAATTACGTAACTGGTGAGCCATTTAAAGCTTCCAACTCATTACAAAGGGCTGAGCCATAATTCTTCATCGTCATCAGTCGTCACGTAAACAAAGTGCACATAATGCCTTACATATGTCTAGCTGGAACCTCGCTTCTGCGCACAATGACGAATAATAGTGTTGTAGGTGCTTCCCAATTTCACAAATATTGTGATTTATGGCGTAGTGCGTACCTTGCTAGTGCACCTGTATTAGTAGCCCCAAGAGAGTTTACAACGGGCTCTGGAAATGCCGCTCTTCCAGCTTTCGCTGTGACTGTGCTGCGCTTTCCGCGCAGGCCTGACATTTTTTTCTGCGAAGCATTACTACGACAGAAACGACGTATAATGACGATAGTGAAGGATTTCCTGTCAGGTTATTTGCGAACCAATGCTTCGATTTGGGTCAACGTTGAGAGGAATAATCTAGAATGACATGGTCTTACGTTATTAAGTTTCCAACTCGGCACCAGAAAGATGTCAACAGCCTAATTTACCATGACATCCTATGGAGAGACATTTCCACAGAAAACATTGTTATGCTCTTATCCAAGTGTAAGTGGTCTTAGTAAAAAAGGAAGAAGTGCTTTGGTCTTCACGCAACAGCTAAAGAAGTCTTTTCATGTTTCAAGTGCAAGCACCGGCAACAAACACCGCAATTTTAAGGGAACTGTTACGTGAACAAACATAGGGGGGGGTGATTCTTAAAAGGAAGAAGGAAATGAAAATAGAAATTGGGTGTGGAGTTCACGATAACTGTCTCTCAAGTGAGGACACCTCAACCGATACACTCACGGGGGATTGGGGATTAAAGGAACAGTGAGAGTGAAAAGAGTATGGTAAAGGAAAAAAGAAAGGTATGAGTGGAAAAAACAGTGAGGGGGGGGGGCAGGAGAACTGGCGTCCGAGTCACCGTGGTGAGCGGCTAGAAAATTCGTTCGACTAGGCCGGCATCCTCGAGAAAAGCGAGTAGGGCCGCAAGGGCAGATCGGCGACGGTGCACGTGGCCGGTGGGATGGAGGAAGTCCTGTAGGGTCGCACACGGCAGTCCGACGAGGCGGTACTTCATGGCGAGCCGCTTCCGCGCAGTGTTGAGAGAAGGACAGTCAAACAATAGGTGGCACAGGGATTCGATCGCGCCGCAATCGGTGCAGTTCGGTGCAGCGGCGCCGCGAAGACGATGCCTGCGTTCTGCAGGCCACACAGAACCGGTCCTCAGGGCAAGAAGAAGCGCGCGCTCGCGGCGAGTGAAACCAGTGGCTGGGATGGGAGGAGGGGGGTGTCCGGAGGCGACCCGTGCGTCAGGATGCTCGCGCACCAGCTCCCGGCGAAGGTTGTTGCGTGCCGAGTCGAACGAGCTGGCGTAATCCGTCAGCGAAGTCTCGGAGGAGTGTGCTCGTTTTGCGAGTTCGTCTGCAGCCTCGTTGCCCTCGATGCCGACGTGTGAAGGGAGCCACTGAAGGACCACATCACAGCCTCGTTCCTGGAGGGCCAGCAGGCTGAGAGCGGCACGCTGAGCAAGAAGGGGGCCTCGTTCCTCCCTCGCGAGCTGGCGGAGGGCAGGTTTCGAGTCGCAGAAGATTGCTGCGCTCGTGACGGCCGGCGAATTGCGCAGGAGGTCTGCAGCCAGCTGGAGCCCGACTAGCTCAGCTGTTGTTGAGGATGCACAGTATCGCAAGCGGCACTGTCGTTCCGAGCTGAGCTGAGGGGCTATGCAGGCGGCCGCGGCTGAGCGATCCTGCAGGACGGACCCATCGGTGAACACCTCCGTCCTCCCGGCCAGGTCCTCATACATCCGCGCCGCGGCCTCCTGAACAATGGCACTGATGGGGGTGTGGCGTTTGGATCGAATGCCCGGCAGGTGCAAGTTCACTCGAAGGGGCACTCGACGGTGAGGGGGTGGCCAGCGCGAAAGGCGTGCGGGGTCGTCAGCCACAACACCGTCGTACACGTCGATAAGTTGGCCGACACGTCAGTTTGGCACAGCACGTAACCGCGAGAGGAGGGGACCTGCATCAGGCGCTCGGTGGAGACGCTGCAAATGGCACAATGCGCGCAAGTCCGGCGTGAGCGACGCAGGCCACGCACGAGCCTCCGCGAGGGTCTCGGCCACACGAGAGCCACGAGGCATTCCGTGACGCATGCGGATGACTCGGCGGTGGTCCTGGTCGATCAGTCGCCACTGTGGCGCCTGGAGTTTGCAGATCGGCAGTGCATAGTGGATGGCAGACAGAGCCATCGCCTCGTGATGGTGCAGGCGAAGGCAGCGGGGCAGCCGTTGCCGCCTGCGAGTAGTTGGCGCACGGCCGATTCCACGCGACGCGTCGTCTGTTGTACACGTCGCACCGCCGGGAACCATCGGAGGCGATTGTCTATCGTCAGGCCGAGGTAGCGGACGTTGCTACTCCAAACTATTGGTCCACGATCCAGCTGAAGGCACGGAAGACGTCGTCGGGCTTCAGCACGAGGGTGGACGACGAGGGCCTCAGTTTTCGGCGCCGAGATCGCGAGTCCGATGTTTCTCACGAAGGCGGCCACACATTGGAGGGCCTCCTGCATGCAAGCGCGCACCACCGAGCACTTTCGGGTCGGACCACGCACATACAATGCGACGTCATCAGCGTACACCACTGCGCGAACAGGGAACACAGCCGTTTCTAGTAGGCACTTGACGAGCGGCGCGAGTACCAGATTAAACAAAAACGGGCTGAGGACGCTGCCCTGTGGGACGCCACAGCTGGCAGATCGCGGCGCACTTGTCGCCCCGCCCACGCGCACAGTAAACGTTCGGTCAGTGAGCAAGGCCTGAACGTAGTTCAAGAGTTTGCCCTCAACACCTAGCGCGCGCACAGCACTGAGGATAGACGAGTGGGGGAGCGAGTCGAACGCCGACTTTATGTCAAGGAGGAGTAGGATGGCCATTTCTCCGTCGTGAAGGGCCTGCTCGAGGGTGCTCACGACTGCAGCAATGCAGTCGATGGTCGCGCGATGTGGCCGGAATCCACACTGCTCTGGTGGGAAAGCGTTGCGCACCTCCGCGATCCACTGTAGCCGGTAAAGAGCCATCTCCTCCATAGTTTTGCCCGCCACAGAAGTGAGAGAGATGGGCCTGTATGACGTCACCGATCTCGGCGGTTTGCCTTGTTTGAGGACGGAGATCACAGTCGCGGAACGCCATTCTTCCGGGAGGACAGCGCTGGAGAAAACTCTGTTGAATGCTTCCACCAAGAGTGGGCGCTGGGAGGCATCCAGGTTTCTCAACAGCTGATGAGTGAATTCGGCCGCTCCAGGGGCGCTGCGCTTGCGCTTTCTGAGGAGAACCCCTTCCAGTTCGTAGAGGGAGAAGTCTTCCTTGCAGAGAGAGCGAATGTCAGCTGAGGTGATGGGATCCACGGGAGGGAGCGGGGGTGCGGCGTTTGTCGTAACACCGCCAGCGCTCCCCGCTCTAGGAGGGGAAGGAGGTGCGAAAGAGGCGGCAAGCAGTTCAGCAAGCTCCCTTTCAGTGATGCCCTGCGCAACGGCTATGGCGAGCACTGGGTAGCGCGACACTTTCGGGTTTATCAGGATGCGCATGATGTGCCAGCCGCGGCGACGTCCTCGTGGATCACTCAGAGAGGAACAGACGCCCGTCCAGCTGCGGTCGCGTAGCCGCTGGGCGTGCCGCCGGCACACAGCGTCGAGTCGGTTGTACTCTGTCCATGCGCCGGGGACCGAGGAGCGCAGCGCCCGCCGCTGTGCTCGTTGGCGCACTGCGCGGAGGTTGAGCAGCTTGATGTCAGGGCAGGGCGTGCCGGCGGGAACAACACAACGCGTTGTGGCACGCTCAGCACAGTCCGCGATGCGCGAAAAGAAATCATCACTGCTCTGCACGCTCGCGCACAGGTCACGGAAAAGTGGCCACCGTACAACACTGTATTCACGAACAGCACCACGGCTGGGGTGGCACGGGAGGAGTGTGATCGGGTAGTGATCAGAACCAGCAGTGTCAGCGTGGCGTTTCCACTCGTAGGAGCAGCGTTCTGACACCAGCGCCAGGTCAATCACTGTCGAGGCCCCACTGCGACGGATGAAGGTGGGTTCCCCAGAGTTTAGTACGAGGAGTCCCACCGAACTGATCGCGTCGCATAGGTCCCTACCACGCGCATCCGTGGTACGGCAACCCCAGCTGACGTGGTGCGCGTTGAAGTCTCCACACAGTACGTGGTCACGCGGGAGCACTGCGACAAGGCGCGGCACAAACGCGCAGCTGGCCGCGACGACTGGGCGCACATAAACACTCGCGACAGAAGTGTCCACGCCGTCCACACGGACCGTGGCAGCAGCGCACTCACTCGTCGCACAGCGTAAATGTTCTGTGGGGACAAGCACATGAGCGAGTGTGTCACGAATGTACAAACCTGCGCGCGGCTTCCCGGGCGGGTGGGCGGTGTCACAGCACGGCGCATTATTGCACTCAGCCAGCGCACACTGCGTGGAACTAATGTAGCCGATGTAGCCGGGCAGCGAATCATCCTCCACGCGAACATACGTCTCCTGCAAAGCAAGGACGTCGTAGTCGCGCAGGGGAAGGATTGCTGCGAGCTCTGCTTGTCGGCGACGCAGTGAACGGCACTTCCACTGCAGTATGCGTGGCCTAGACGCGTGTCGATCACTCGCCATCATTTGTCAACGAAGGTGGGTGGCCAGCGCTGCAGCACAGAGCGGGCGAACGGGGCAGCCGAGAGGGAGAAAATCCATAGCGGCTGTCAGCGCTGCCGAGAGCACAGCGATCACAGAGTTTCTCTTGTCTGTGGCGGTTTGCGAGTTCTTTGCAGACGGAAGACCAGCGGCCGCCGCGTACGAAAAGTTCTCGCAAACCAGGGGGTGGGCACGGGACATGGTGGTAGAGCCGGGTGTTGCTGGGTCTCCTGTATTCTGTCTACGCGCGATAGCGAGCGCCTCACGGCGCGAGATTGGGAGCGACGATTCGGCGCGCACTTCCAACAAGCGCCGCTCCTCCTGCCAACGAGGGCAGCGGGGCTCGGTAGCAGGGTGAGCTGCGCCACAATAGAAGCACCTCGCCTTCTTCGCGGTGCACTCACCGAGGGAGTGCGGTCCGCCACAACGCACACATCGCCGCTCAGACGTGCACGTTACGTCAGTGTGCCCATAGCGTCCGCAGAGCTCACACTGGGTTGGTCGTGGACGGCGAGCACGCACGGGCCGGCGCTGTTTGAAAAGTTCCACATCAGGGGGAGCCTTGTTGCCGGCGAAGCGCACAATAACGTGGCGACCAGAGCGAGAGCACTGAAGGACAGGCAACCGTGACGTGATGTTGGCGCGGATCGAATCCTCGTCTAGCGCGGGGTCGACGTTATAGATGACGCCGCTGCAGGTGTTCGTCGACGCCTGCTTCGCGCGCACAGCAATGCCGCAGATGTCAGCCACAGCGAGCAGGGGGTCGAGTGGAGTTCCGGCGGTGACGTCGACCGCGACGACGTTGCGACCGAAATTTACGCGGACGCGACTGACGCCCTCCAGAGGAGCCAAACAGGAGGAGATGGCTTCCTTTGTGGCTCTTCGGAAAGTTTCTCTCCTCACAGCCGGTCTGTAAAGTACAGTCTCCAGCTGGGTGCTGGGGCTTGTGTTCCGTGGGGGCCGGGGGCGTGGGTCGCTGGCAGCGGGCTTCTCAGCACGCTGAGACCGACTCCCGGTGTTGATGGGAACACTTGGTGCGCAAAGCTCTGTAGCGCTCGGGGCCCCAGTGGGGGAGAGGGCGGGAAACTCTTCAGCCGTCAGCTGTCCCAGCACGTGGCTGGCGCGAGGGAGTGGGGAGGAGGGCACGCCATTCAGGGGCTCCTTTCCCTCAAGAATGGGCAATGGCTCGCCTGACCTTGCTGTGCACGTGTGAGCGGGAGCTGGGTTCCCTGGAGACAGCTGTGCTTCCTCCGTGACGTCAGCAAAGGGGGAAAGGGGCCTGGTGGGCGCTCGTGTGGCTTCATTCAACGAAGCTGATGAGGCAGTGATATCTTCGCTCCCCCCTGCGATGGGAGGGGGAGGGTTCTTGTTTGACAAGGGGCATTGTCCCTCCTGGTTCCCCTCTGGAATGCCAATGCGGTCGTTACCCTCCTGATCCACCGTGACTTGCTCGCTGGAATCTGCCTCGGCGTTAAAATGGCCGACTTGGGAGGGAGGACGAGCCAAGATGGCAGCAGCGTCTTTCTCGACTGTGGAGGGAATGGCGCCCGTGGAGTTGAAGGGGCCGGGGCTGGATGGCAGTTCGGGCGCCTGGTTTGTGGAACCTGGCACAACAGTGGCGGGTCGTTTGTACCTGCGTGGCTGAGCAAGACTCTTGCGAACCTTGCGAGGACGGCGGCGAGGTGACAGCGATTTTTTGGCGTCATCTTGCCGGAGGAGGTTGTTTGCCTCCCGAAGAAGAAGTTCAAACGCTCGAGAGCGCCTAGAGCTACAGCTCATGGTGATTTCCGACAGGGAGCTTGGCGGAAAGTTGTCGTCCATCACAAGGAGTGTCGAGGGACTGGGAGAGAATCGGCTGGTGGGGCGTAATAAAAAAACATGATATAAAAAAAGGCCCATCAAAAAAAAAAGTTAGGCGGACCTACACCGCCCTACTTAATCCCCTATGAGGGCTGGACCCGGGAGAGCAGAATAGATAAGTAAATAAAATGATAGAGGAGGGGGTAAGGAGATCATAACTGTGGATGAAAAATTAAACAAAAAGTAAAAGGAGAAAATGAAAAACTGAGGAGCTAGAAAAACGCGTGCGAGCGGGGAACGCCTAGGCAAGGGAGGTTAACGTTCAGCGCAACGCCCCCTTTTTCCCTCTTATCTTTGATCGAGTCCAACAAACAGAACAGGCTTCCCAATGGATGCAATGACGCGCTTGTCAAAGTGTATATATATATATATATATATATATATATATATATATATAATATATATATATATATATATATATATGAGCACTAACAGACAATACTGCCAAGGAAAGTATAGGGGATGTTTTTACTCGTAAATGTAAGGTAAATGTTAAGAAAGAAAATGGGACCAAAAGATAGCTTGCCGCGGGCAGGGACCGAACCTGCGACCTTCGAATAACGCGTCCGATGCTCTACCAACTGAGCTACCGCGGCGGCCATCCCCCCGTCCACTTTATAGGGTATATATGTACATTTAAACGTGGGAGCGTCAGTCAGCGCCGCCAGTAGCCATGACGGCGAGTGTGGAACCACCTTTTTTTGCCTGTTGGCGTCACGTAGCACGTGAACTTATTACGAGCTGGAAGCTGACCAATAATCCCTCGCATACTACCTGAAAGCATCAAGTCTGCCAGAACGAGACCCTCGCTATGAATGAAGGAAAGAAGTGTTATTTTCAAGGGCTCGTTTTCTTTGTTATACACAATATAATGAGCACTAACAGACAATAATGCCAAGGAAAGTATAGGGGATGTTTTTACTAGTAAATGTGAGGTAAATGTGAAGAAAAAAAATTGGACGAAAAGATAGCTTGCCGCGGGCAGGGACCGAACCTGCGACCTTCGAATAACGCGTCCGATGCTCTACCAACTGAGCTACCGCGGCGGCCATCCCCCCGTCCACTTTATAGAGTATATATGTACATTTAAACGTGGGAGCGTCAGTCAGCGCCGCCAGTAGTCCATGACGGCGAGTGTGGAACACCCTTTTTTGCCTGTTGGCGTCACGTAGCACGTGAAATTATTACGAACTAGCAGCTGACCAATAATCCCTCGCATACTACCTGAAAGCATCAAGTCTGCCAGAACGAGACCCTCGCTATGAATGAAGGAAAGGAGTGCTATTTTTAAGGGCTCGTTTTCTTTGTTATACACAATATTAATGAGCACTAACAGACAATAATGCCAAGGAAAGTATAGGGGATATTTTTACTAGTAAATGTAAGGTAAATGTGAAGAAAGAAAAGTGGACGAAAAGATAGCTTGCCGCGGGTAGGGACCGAACCTGCGACCTTCGAATAACGCGTCTGATGCTCTACCAACTGAGCTACCGCGGCGGCCACCCCCCCCCCCCCGTCCACTTTATAGGGTATATGTACATTTAAACGTGGGAGCGTCAGTCAGCGCCGCCAGTAGCCATGACGGCGAGTGTGGAACACCCTTTTTTTGCCTGTTGGCGTCACGTAGCACGTGAACTTATTACGACCTGGCAGCTGACCAATATTCCCTCGCATACTACACTGCAAAAACTGTCGTTGAGATTCCTTCAGATCCACGAACAAGATCTACGTAGAACTTATAGATGGCTCACATTATATGGAAATAGGGAGTACATGTTCGTAACTGCCAACGGACATATTGCTTTATTTTTATTTAGGGAGAGAGTGTTCTAGAGTCCTAAAGAAAAAGAAAGTCCTAAAATTCCTAAAGTCGAAAAGTCTTAAAGTTGACTGCGCTGTGAAGTTATTTTCCAACCAAAGACCGTCACGTGGATACTTTTCTTGCGATAGCAATTATATCGGCACTCTCGACGGGTTTTTGTCGTCGCCGTCATGTTCAGTATAAAGTCCAAATTGATAACATCCCACCGCGTATCGTAGGTTCTACCCGTGAGCAAAAGCTCGCGAGCAGCGGCGACGATAGCGGCTGATGCAGAGATCAAACGAGCTGGCCTATCTGCGTAACTCGGAGGGCGCATGCGATAACATCCCCCCGCGTGTTAGACCTGCCGTCGATGCTGCTCAAGCAGAAACGAAACGCCCCGCCCGTCTTGAATGAGCATGGAGGGATGCGAGGGGGGGGGGTGCTTGAGCAGCAACTGCGAACTTTGATCCTAAAAGCGCGTTCACGATCACTTGCGCGCTCGCTATCTCGAAGGCATCAGCAAACGGCTCGTATACTCTTTTACGCGCGCTCTCAACGCGAAGAGACTGCGAAAAGCGCACCTCTGCCTGGAGCGGCCGTATTCTCTTACACCAACGTTTTGTATAGTTACGTGAGATCGGATCCAAAAGAGTTAGCTGCCAGCGTTCCTTCGTATAACATTACAATTTGTTGCCTTCGCATTCATTGCATCGCGCTTGCGGTGAAACTGTGATCTTTTTTTCTTCAGACACGATGCGTTTACAGAAGGCCTGGGGAGCGTGCAACTACCACTGTTCTCTATGTGAGCGGTTTAAATCTTTAACCTTTTTTTCAGGTAAACCGAGAATGATTAAATTCGTTGTTTTGTGCGTGTTACCCTCGCGAGCAACGAGGGTAGGCAATATTTTGTTGCCGTCCTGACATACTGGCAGACTGTCTGCGTCTGTTTGCCGCGAAGTAGGCATGTGCGAATATTCGAGCACTAGGAATGTTCGAAGGAATATTATAGTATTCGAATTCGCTTCGACACGAATTTAAAGTTCCGAAATTTCAAAGTATTCATAATGAACGAATAGGCGTATATCGGACGGCATGTAACACACCTGTGAAGGTGGTTTCACTGCAGCCTAAAAGTGCAATGCCGTGAAAGCACCTAACCAACAAAATTGCGCAAAGCCGCGAAGCCCCACTTCAAGGTTAAATTAACATATTACTCCGACATAGATTAATCATTTTCAGGGGCGTAACCAGAAATCTTTTTCGCGGGGGGGGGGGGCTCAACCATACTTTATGTATGTTCGTGCGTGTGTTTGTATGTGTGCGTGAATATATGCGCAAGCAAAATGGAAAAATTTCGAGGGGGGGGGGTTGAAACCCCCAACCCTCCTCTTGGCTACGCCCCTGACATTTTTTAAGTTTAAAAGCTTCTTATACGGGCTTATATGTTATAATATGTTATATGTATAGTAATTTTTGAAGTGTGACGTATTTTATCAGTTATAACTTGCATCTTACTGAAATTGAAATTCTGCTGCTATTTGATGCTACTAAACGCTACTAAACGTAGCATTTAGTAGCGTAGCGCTTAGTTTAGTAGCGTTTACTTGCAGCAAAAAGAATGACAGTCGCACATGCCTCGTTCCAATTAAAAAAAAAAAACGCTGTGCAGGTTAGTTGGGCCTCTACAATATTTATGCTAATTTTTTTTTATATAATGTGTGATACATACTATTCGAACTATTCGATTCAAAATTATTCGACGTAATCACTGTTCGCTTCGAACCTAAAATTTGCTTTTCGGACATCCCTACCGCGAAGGCTTCTGTGCGGCGTTCCACGGTGCCTAATAGACAAGGACACAAGTGTAGTGGAGCAGATGCACGACCGAGTATGCGCCTGTGAAGGAGGACGAGAAACTACCCGCGTTCTGATTGCGCGAGAGCCTGTGCCGCCGTTTGCCAGCCTTGCACTGTGTGTCAGCGTACGATCCCCTTTCGTCGCGACTTCATTACACCAATAAACCTTATCACACAAGGAACATGCGGCGCTGCTTCGTATTGGTGAAAAGCGTCCCTTTATGAAAGCCTCCTTTCGGGACTGTGGCACGGGAGTACAAACCGGTTCGCTGTAGCGGCGGCGGCCTGCGAATCAGCTTCTCTGCAGTGCACGATTGCTAGCGGCGTTTCGAAAACAGATGAGCAACTCCGCCACATAAGAGTAACATTTACAGTAACTCTAGGGTGCAGTAAAGCTTTAGGGTGCAGGCGCTCGCAGCGACCCGTAGCGTCCGCCGCTACGGTCGTCGAAAATTAAAGGGGGGGCCCCGCCACGGTGGTCTAGTGGTTATGGCGCTCAACTGCTGACCCGAAGGTCGCGGGATCGAATCCCGGCCGCGGCGGCTGCATTTTCGATGGAGGCGAAAATGTCTGAGGCCCGTGTACTTAGATTTAGGTGCACGTTAAAGAACCCCAGGTGGTCAAAATTTCCGGAGCCCTCCACTACGGCGTCTCTCATAATCATATCGTGGTTTTGGGACGTTAAACCCCAGATATTATTATTATTAAAATTAAAGGGGGGCGGGGGTAAGGGCACCGGTACCCTGTTCCTCTAAGATCCGACCCTGGAATTTTCGTGGTTGTTGCAATTTCATTCCGAGCTGCGTCTTGAGAGGTTCGTGCATGCTCGCGTGCGACTGCAAATCTTTCTAGCCTCTCCAACGCAACATGCCTAAAAAGAAAAAGACAACCTGTTCCATGACGTTATGCCAAAGAACTCGTGCAATGAAAAGGCGTCGATGCTCATTCAGAACTTCTACGGATCCAGTATGCCTGCAAGAGTGGGCGTGAAACATCAAGAGAGGTCCCTCATGTGTACATAAATTTCATTTGACTGTTCGCTGATTCTTACTTTTAATTAATTATTTTTCTTTTTTATATGCACCTATCTTTTCCTTTCACTGTTTACTCACATTCTGCGCGAAAATATCTGTCTTTGCGTCTCATTCACTGTTCATTTTATTTTTGTTCTTGATGTAACCGCTATAATTGTCAATGAATATTTCAATCATTGTACTCAAACATTACTGCGTGAAAAAGAAAGTTAATCAACTAGAACGGAAACCCCGAATCTCCTACATGTTTGTTCTCTACGCCAGCATGTGCCGTTCAGAAGAAGCTAACCTGCCCGCATAGTCGCCAGAGTTTTCTTTTCTTCGTTTTACAATTTATCAGCGCCATGTGTGGCCTACACAACGAGCTTATACCGCAACTACAAAGCTTGGTTTCAACGGGAAACTCCACAGAGCGTAGGCTCACACGCCAGAAAGCACGCCAGCGAGCGGCAGCGCCGTCTGCACGCTGGATCGCGCAATCTTTCCACCTGGCAGGCGCGCTCACGACACTAAGGAGACCTTCCTAGCCCGTATAGTTCTACGTTCGTGTGATCGTCGTGCCGAGTTCTGTTTGTGCGGTCGACTTTTAACGCGCTGCCTCGCATTGTATGTTGTGGTTACTGACGTAAGCGCAACTACACGCGGTACCAGGCAAATAGTCACCAGATGCCAACCGTGCGACTTCAATCTCTGGGACTGCTTTGTTCGGTGTGACCGACGGACGCGATTCATAGTTTTGAAGAACACCTTCTTCGAGGTGTTCCTTGAAGAAGGTGTTCCTTCTTCAAGGAACACCTTGAAGAAGGAACACCTTGCCGCAATCCTTTGTCGACGACGCGTTCTGTGGCCCTGGAAAATGCCTTGACGCTCGGAGACGGCCGGTAGCTCGGCGATTCTTCGCTTGGCGCACCATTGAAAACCGGCGGTCATCCAGCAGTGTACGCTGCCAGCGTATTTTTTATTGCCAGAGGTAAGTGAACGTTGCGCTTCGTACATTGTGAGTTATTGTTATTGTGGTACGCCTTGTCGCCGAAGAAAATCGCATAACGTGTTGGTAGTGTATGCGGTTGTAGTTGTGAGGATTGTGCTCGCGCATGACATTTGTCAAGAACGTAGTTGGTAGGGTTATAAAGTTTTGGTAATTAGCTCACTTGCACGCACTCCTCTACGCTAATATTTGCTGAAAGGAGACAACATTTTTGTCAGGCTCACCATTGTCATGCGTTTTATGCATGTCTCTTGACAAATTACTTGGAGTAACGCCGTGAAACCGAAGCTTCAACATCCATTTCGTTCGCACGAGCTCTGAAGGAATAATCATCAGCCACCGTGTGAATCGTGAATCGGTACAGTGGGAGAAATAAAGTGTATTTAGGGATGTTTTCTTTAGGCGTGCATTTTATTTGTCATTAAGTAACGTGACACTCAAAAGCGTTTAGGTTAGCATTCTTGGACATTGCTTATCATCTTTCAAGCAATAGATAACATAGATTTGCTAAAAATGCAATTTCTGCAGCATGACATTGTATCTTGTTCAGTTGGTTTGCCCCATTTTTATCCTTTATGCACGTTGACCTAATTTGACAAGCCGTACTTTCAGCTGAATTTTCAATTGCTTTTAGCACTATATGTGCGTCCGTGTATTGAAGTCCCACCTCTCATCGCATAATAATAGCTTGTGAAGAACAACGCTTGTCTTGAACTAGCCATTTATCAGAGCTCTTCCTCCGTCCTCAAAGGGCAAGGTGCTGCTGGCACACCTGGTTCGGCTTTTCTTAACCTTTTTTTTTAATGCTGAAGTTTTTTGCAACGTACTGCAGGTAGCAAACAGCAGTGCCACAACAAACAGTGGAGTGCTGACCATGCAGTCCAGAAGGTGGCTGAGGCAAGTATGCTATAGGAGGTGCTTATTCAGGCAGAAGCATCTGTAGCCAACGTAAAGGTAATGTAGAAAGTTCCATTTAATGAAGAAGAATCTTGTTTTGAGCTAGTCATGTCGAAGGGAAACAATGAGCGCTAGATAATTGAGATGAAAATGCAGAGTAACAATGTTATGTATGCCAGCAACCAACTTAAGTTTATTCATGCAAAAGGGTTATTTCCAACTGGTTCATTTGGGGGAAGAGCGCACAGTTTCCACGAATGGGCATACCTGGTAGGCGTTGCACATCCTGTTACTGTGTTCTCGCACTCATTATTATGTGCCACTTAGTCTTGTGACGTTCCACCAAGGTGAAATTACTTCACATAAACAGCAGCGAGAAGGCTCTTGCTAGCCAGTTCAATTAGGACAGCGTTACCGTAGCTTTTAGTTCCAGTAAACCAGCTAAGCTGTATAGAAGAGCGTACTCCATGTTTGTGACCATGGAAAGTGCATTTTGCCTGGGAACATGGCTTAGTTTTGCAAAGGAAAATGTTGCCTTTCTGTAAAACGTGGTACTGGGAAATGGCATTGTGCCAAAAATATTAAGGTTTATGACTTCTTGCAGCATGCATTGTTGTACAGGGATGTTAGCGTTTTCATAAATGCAATGCATGGTGCCTGAAGAATATAGCGGCCCACTTTAAAATTTATAACTTCATGATTTCAGTATCTGGGACAGACTTTACTGTATACGTTTTGTTTCTGGAAAGCTTCAACCTATCTTGCAATTCTTCAAGGCCAATACTGAATTTGCTGTGTACATTTGGCTGCACATTCTCATCACTTATGCTAAACAACAGGCTTGAGTGATGTGTGGAATTCTTGTCAATCAATTTTATTGATTACCTCGGACGATCTATTCTGCTTCCCACAGTTATTGGGTGCTTTGTGTGCATGTGCTATGCATGCTGTAAATGAAAACAGGGAATGCAGCTGGCAGCATCAACGAGTACAATGCCCATAGGCTATTATGAGGTGCGAATGTTGCCACTTCTATAATTTACATTATGTGTGCATGGTACAGCTGATTGTGTAATTTAGCACTTTCCAGCTACTTACGCAGTTGGAGCAGATGTCGATCATGTTTACTGTGGTATGGCACGGCCACCAAGTTCGTGCATTCGGCATACCAGGAAACCTGACACGAAGCAACGTATTGCTGTGATGGCAGCTAAGTGAGAACGAATGAGTTTGTCTTCTCTGTACATTTGTCAATACCATTGCACAGGCTTGTTAAGTGCATTCAAGCGGCTTTAGCAATGCACTTGCAGCTACAGAGCCAGCTAAGGCAGCCAATTTCATCATCAGAGTTCACTCTTCAAATCCCACTTTCCATAAAGGGCATTCATTGTTTTGCGATAGCTTAAGGTCAAAACTTGCTCAATTAAACACTTCTTGGTGTCTGACATTACATGAATTATGATAATTGTTATATCTCATGTGAAATATGCGATTGTTTTTTTTTTTCATATTCTTACTTTGCATACACACTTTACGACTGCACCCTCCCCAACCGAATCTTTACTAGTGCTACATTCTGTTATGGGTGAAAACAATTATTGAACTAAAAACCAGGTCAAGGAAAGGAGTATGATGCCCTGTAATGTAGGAGGATGCCGCTATTGCAGTGTTTAGTCTAGAGCTGAATTTAATGAGAAAGGGCAGCAATGTAGGTCATCTGTCGATATTTGCAGACCATAATTGTGTTGTGGTCATTTTGTTATCGCAGGAAGCATCTTCAAAAAGCAGTGCTACAAGGATGTGAGCAGCAGTTTCCCTTCAACGAACGGGTCAAATTCATGGAAGCCACGTGCCTGCTGCTTCTGGCCTACACAAACATGCAGCCACCATAGTAAAGTTCTTGCAAAGGTGTGAGACATCCCTATGCTGCATCGATTGAGCATGTTAATTGCCTGTTTTTTATAGCTTATAGTAATATGTCTACAAGTGTACTTCCTTCTAGTGTATATTTACATTCTCTTAAAGGGCCAGTCAGCAGGCTCCGACTTCTTGTTTTTACACCTTCCAAACAAGCTCGCTAATTCGTACAGAGGGCCGCAGGAATCACATTGTGCGAATGTCAGACACTCCACTTCTAAATACAATACCGCACCTCCTCTTCAGCGCTTGACCAGTCCTCTTTGCTAGCAAAGTGGTGTAATGTTGCCTATGAGCAACAATAGGTAACGCTGACTGTTGAATAGTCCTCTGCAATACGAAACGGCATTTTGTCTTGTGATGATGCAGTATCTGTGGTTGTCACAAGTGTTGCGAATTGGTTTATTCTCGCCAGTGCTTTGACTGTGCTTCCTCACCGCATCGCTCTGGCACAGTGGCACACCGAGGAAGCCCCTCTTCAGGATGGTCAGGCTGAGCGAGAAACTGAAACCAGCTGGAATGTTTGTTCTTATTATTACCACCACTTAATCAAAAAATTCATGTGACAACATGTTCACGTTGTACAAGCGTGCAGTTGTCACAAATTTTCGACTCCGGGGTTGTTTAGGGGCCCTTTAGCCTTAAATTATGAATGGTAAATTCACACGTGATGTGGTGTTCTTGCTTTATTTTTTGCAATGCTGATTTTTAAAATAGCTTGTCAGCTTCTGTGAGTGGTAATTTATACATTTATCATACAAAACATCCTGCTATATTCAACAAGTGTTATTATAGATTTTTCATGGCACCAGAGCCACCTGCTTTTTGCCGTGTGGCAGCTACATGGAAGTTCATTGCTATGCTGCTTTGTTTAACTGACATCTTTTCAATCAATGCATTTCACAGTCCAGGGTGTTTGGTGTATTTGCATCTTGATGTGTTTAATATCATACAAGTGATGGATTTTTTTTCTGTCCTTCTAGTGTTTACTTTGCAGCTATTTAACTGTTGTTTTTCAGGGGCATATCTAGACAGGAACATCAATTCTGCTAAGCCTTGGTTCGAAAAGAGATGATGAACAGGAGTTCCTTAGGTGCATGCCCTGAGCACCAGCCCTTTGGATTACAGAAATATCTAAACTGCATAATGTCTGCAGCTCCTTGCTTAATTGCATGTCTTTCTTCAACCTACAGCTCTTTGCATAATCCTTAACATTAACCTACATTACCAAGTGAACATCCCCCGCTGCAATACAGTGGTTATAATGGTCAGCTGCTGATCTGAACTGTGCGGGTTCGATCCTTGATGGAGTGGTTTGCACTTTCGGTGGAGGTGCAAATCCTAGAGGTTCCTGTGCTTTTAATTTCACGTTTACATACAGAACCCCATTGTTATTATTACATCAGCAAGTGGACAGAGTGGTAATTCTAGATTGTATACATATTTAGTAAACAGACAGCTGAGCTGGTTGGTAGGTATTCATGTTAAAAAGGCAGGGCATGCAAACATGGACACAAGAGAGAAACCAAGACACCACTAACGCCAACTGGAAAGGTGGACAGTGGCACAAAATAAAGTAGACACAGAAACTTATCTGTGCATGCCCAGGCATGAGGCGATACCTATCAATCTGGCACGCGCGATAGTCTACGTGAGAGATAACTGCTCAAGCATTTGATTTCTTCTTTATGCTAGTTAATCGACGGTTGGCTCTCTTGTGCACTGCCATTATCGATATGCCTGGCCTCGACAATTGGACGCATTTCTTCATTCATGTGCTTGTACAAAACTGCATTCATCGAATTTTGGCGTGCATTTACGCTCTCGACAATGTAAAGGTAGATTAGGTGATGAGCCTCCAGTTAGTGAACTCAGCGTTTTACGTGTCTTGACTCTCTTGTGTCCATGTTTGCATGCCCCATCTTTTTAACATGTATTCATATAGTGCGTAATAGAATAGGTTATCTAGTGAGTTATTTGGAAAGTAAGTTTAGGGCGAACACCAATATAGCAGTGAAAATAAATTTAAGCGATGAATGCATCGGGCTGGATTAGGAAACGATATAATGGCGAAATATAGCCGCTTGCTCTTTGCTTATAATTGTTTCAGTTTCTTGTCTCGTATGCTTTGACAATGACCAGGTGTCGTGTTGGATGCTACTAATTGGTTATGAGCTATACATAGACAAAGCAGCGGCTGTTTGGATGCTTTCTAAACAGCTACCTTATGGGGAGAGAAAAGTTAATTTGGGTTATGTGAGGCATGCTAAAAAAAGTCGACTTGTTTCTGATGTTTTTGTTTTCCTGGCAGACATTCTACACGAACTTGCCCAAAGGCGGAAGGAAGGCACGCACAGATGGACGCACAGAAATCATAGGGCTGCCGTAGAAGCTGTGAATGAGCATTGACCTGTGAGTATGTGTCTTAAACAATTGCTGAAGCCTTTTATTTTGGCTGAACATTCTTAACGGTGCTTTGTATTCCCTGATTTGTAGTGCAATATTGTTACACCTTTGCTTTCACAAACAGAGCTCTTTAGTCTGGTACAAGGCCCAAAAAGTTCGACCTAGATGACCAAATTGCGGCAGCCAGTTGTTCCCACAATTAATGCATTAGTGTAAAAAAACGCAATAGACGGAGCACAAGAAAAAGGAAGACACAAACAGTGCTGTGCTCGTGTGCTCAGTCTTCTGCACTGCTTTGTTTACGCTCTGTCATACCAACACACACAAGCATCCATTTTAGCTTATGTAGTAGTCCAGCTCATACACTTGGTAACGTTCTCCCAACGGCAGGATTACCGATATCTGGCTTGTGAAGTCAATCTAAAGTGCATGCCTGTTCGTGTAGACTTGTGTGCATCCACCATTGAGATGGAAATGCAGCTGTGTTTTAATATTTTAGCCAGTATAGCTCGTGAATGGAATTTGGAGCTGTGACAGCAACAATTTTACAGGGGCGAGTTACTAAATTATGTAGACTTGTGTGCATCCACCATTGAGATGGAAATTCAGCTGCGTTTTAATATTTTAGCCAGTATAGCTCGTGAATGGATTTGGAGCTGTGGCAGCAACACTTTTAGAGGGGGCGAGTTACTAAATTATTGTGTATTTCTCGATGTTTGCATGTTATAAAAACATAGCTGGTTAAAATTAGTCCAGATTTTACGCTATTTCTTAACATATGACCTTCCGTACTGTTCGAAGGCATTGAACCATATGAAATGCTTTGTGCCTTTGTGTGTGTGCCGAAGGTTAGGAGTCATTATACTAGAGATAGATAAAAATATGTCAGAGGTTAAAGTAAATTTTCGCAATCAAGAGCAGGGTTTTGAAGTAATTTAGCAATACAAGCAGATTAGTGCTTCATTTTAGTGTCTGACAGTGCACAGTTTATTTTAGTACCTATTTGGGTCATTTCACGCCAGTGTGCCAGGTCGTTTATTGACCATTTCCAATATTTGTAAAAACTGGTGCTGTTATGTTTCAGTGTGGGAAGTAGTCATTCAAGTGTTATTTTAGGGAGAAAGAATTGCATGACGCAGCAAAGACCTTCCAAACTTCGCATGCAGAATGAAGCTGTGTCAGGCAAATTAATTGACACTATGGTATTGCGTCGAGCTCTTACTACAAACATTTGTTTCTTTAACATAGGTAACCAATCTTTCATGACTTGAAGTCGAATTTATTTTTATTTCAATTTATGCTATTTGCAGTCATGAGGGAAACATTGCAAAATGCACCATTTTTAAGTATATTGTAAAAAAGACTGAATATTTCATGTGAAATATGTTCAAAGTATGCGTTCAGTGCATATACCAAGGGTTGAAAATGCTGCTGGCAAAAGAAGCAAAAATGTCTTCAAAATTGGCACTGGAAGAAGTAGTGTTTGAACCCATATTGCGGGCTCTCTTTCACTGTGTAGCAATCCCAGCTAAAATGTGGCCTACACATCATAGTGTGCTTTCCTCGTGCGATAATTTAGACAAAGCTTTTTAAGGTGTAATATTATCTTCAAGCGAAAAATAATTTTTTTCAAATGAAAAATAACAAGGCTGTGGGAAGTTTCTTGGAGCTTTGCCTTCACTGCACAGCACATCATTGTTCTTGCATGGTATTTCAGACAGAAGTATTGCTTAAATCTGCAACATTTAGACTTGCACTATATGAGCACAGGGGCACCCGCGTGAATCTTGTGCCAATGTGCTGTGCAGCGAAGGTCAAGGAACGAGACTCTGTGCAGGCTAGGGATTATTCACTTCAGTAAATTTTTCCTTGCTTACAGCCAAGCAGTATATATTTTTTTAATGGAATATAAATTGCCAGCAAAGTATACCACACAATAATGTCTTGGCGACATTTCTGTTTGGAATGCTACATAGCAAAAGCTAAGCTGCAATATGGGTCAAAAGCTATTTTTCCGACTGTTACAGTTTGGGTGAACGTTCTGATTATTTGTGTTTTCATAGTAGTTTTATGACAAAGTGGATATCCATTTACTTATTTATTTATTACTTGACAATACTGCTGACACCAGTAAGCAGTATTGCAAAGTGGGCTACAGTGATAAGTTACACCATAAAATGATCTTGCTAAGCAAAAACAGGAGCATATCATATACAAAACACAAGATAAACCAAGAACATCTATACAACCGTCTTAAGGAAAATGATAAGGTAACAGCACAAAATACAAAGGCATTGAACTTTAGAAATCAACCTTCGGTATCCATACGAAAGAATTAGTCTTTCTCTTCATAAATGTTAACATTAGAACTTCAGCATTTTGCAGTGTTTCCTTATGGCTGAAAAAATGTAACTTGAAATGCAAATTAGTAAACTATTTTAGCCATGAAACACTGTCATCTTCAGATTAAGGAAAAATATTCTGCATTAAACGGGAACAAACAGCGCTGGACACGGGACGAAGAAAGAACAATAGACGAGGGTGCTGTCGCCTTCGTCTACCTTTTTTTTCCGTCCCGTGCCCAGCGCTGTTTGTTCCCGTTGTAATCATGTACTAAGCAGCCCAGTTAGGTGCTCTCCTGAAATATTTTGCTCTAATTGCTCAAAGCAATAACTTTGTATAAGTTATCTTGCATGACGCAGTTTCACATCTGTAGATGGATGGATGCTATGTGTGTTCCCTTTAAAGCGAAGCATTGACATGCAAGTGGCCAAGCTCAATTTTTGAATTGGCTTAATGCCTTTCCTACCTGAATTAAATTTCTTTCCTTAAAAAAACTTATAATAGGTAGCTTATTTTTCGGCATTGTACATAAAGACCCTGCAAGTTTGTTTTTGGCTGTTCTCGCTGCTTTTCCACTACCAATCCTCCATCTGTCTTTTACTGATTTCTCTTGTGGATGTGTTCATCTTTATCAAGCTTTCTCTAAGCCTAGGGCTTCATGAGAGCTAGTTCCCAACACGCACATGGGTGGACATTTTTACATTTATTTAAAAGGTGGTCCGTCATTTCCATGTCTCTCTAACAACCAGAGCATGTGACGCCTACTTACTGGATCTCACTTTATGACTGCATACTCTAAGACAAGATTAACTCGCTTCAGACATTGCACTAGCTTATCATATGCTTCCCTCCTTACTTCGTCCTTATTCTTGCGATAGTTACTCAGAGCTTTTCATTTTTAGTATTTGCTATCCATTAAATCATCTCCACCTCTCTGACATTGCACCTAACGCTTATCGTGCATAAAGTTTAATGCATGCTCTCAGCATCACGAAATTTCGTCCTGGAAATTATCACTTGACTACAGGTATGATCTTTTTAGCAGCATCATCTTTTTCAACAGCAAAGGAGTTCGTTAAAAAACCACCTTTTATACTTCAAATGGGGATGACTAATTCCATACCTCGTTTATTAAAGTTAACCTCTTTCGATTTCCTTACGCTTGTTCTTTGTGTTGGGCTTGCCTCATGGTTTGCGGTCTTTATGAATCTGGTATATTTAAAGAGTTGAATAGCCGGTCACCTGCTTATGACACTGCAGCATAAGTATTGCACCCACTATCATTGCCATAGTAGCATTTGGTACAGTAGAGGTTTGTAATGAATGTAACGAGATGTACAGCTCATGAAATAATCGTTGAACAACAAATGTTGTTGGAGCTAGTGATTCAACCAGAGGACTCCTCTTTAGAGGGGCAACGAATTGCATCAAGGTTGCTGCAACAACTTAGACACATCAATTTGTTGAAACATTGGCTCCAACAACACGATTTGTTCAATGGTTTAACATTCATTCAAGCCGCCATGTTCGGCTCAACTTTTGTCGCGTTAATATGTACAGGATATACAACTGTCATGTTGTTTGCTGATAGAATTCAAGAGCTATTGACAGCAAGCCTTGCTTCTCAATTTAATTCTCATCCTTTACGTTTACGCTTTAATCTTTGTCATCTTGAGCCTTATTATATGTGCACTGCAGCAGTAGCCCTTCGCATTGGTCTACAATTTGCCTCGCCTTGTGCGAGCTGATTCCATTTTACACATGCGCAATTCTTCATTTCTTCACCCACATAACTCTCAGCCTTCTCGGCAGCATTAAGTACAAAAATTGTAACTGTTAAGACTTTTGCTTCAACATCATGACAATAATTGAATAGAATGGTAATGCACGTAAATAAATACTGTGGCAGTTAGAATGTAGTGTGTTTAACCCTGAATTCTTGTGTACTATAGCAATAAGTCTTCGTGAAATCATGCTGCTTGTTCTTCATATGATCAGAACGAGTCCAGAAATATCTGCAAAATACAGTTTCTGCTTTTTTGATTTCTGAAACAGTGATGCTAAGGGAGGCCATGTGCACATGCACCATGGCAATGTTTAAATGTGTATAAATTCTGAACATTGCTGTTGCTCTAGGTCTTTTCTTTCACTTCCTTTTCAGACGTACAGAAAGGAGCGAAGTGGAGCTGTCCATGGGCCGTGCACACAATTTCATAAGCAGGCTTGCAGCGCCTTTGACAATTATGTTCCTAAATACATCTGCCAAAGTGGCATTTAAAGAAGCATGTAGTAGTGTACTTCACTGTTTATTTGGCATGAAGCAGCAGGTATGCTTCCGTCATCAGCAAGTTCACACAGTACAGTGCATCTACACATGGCATGCTACCCCCACATCTACCAGCTCGGGATGTGTAGCTTGATTGCATATGTCGCACCAACAAGGCCAAAGATCCACCCTTGATTGTAAAATGTTTACTTTGACTTAACACAACAATTATTAACAAAATGACATGAAAGTTTTGCCACCTATGCAGGCGACATTCTCAGTATACGCTGCCAAATATAAGCGGAGTTTGACCAGTCTATTAGTCGCACATTTCCTTGTAAACATCTCGTAGAGGGCCGCTGTTGTTGTTGCAAGCCAATGCGCCGTGATGAATGAACCATGATTCCAAGATTTTTCTTTTCCCTCCGACCTTTGTACACGAGGTAGCATCGTCGAATTGATTAGGTCAAAGTTATGCCTTGTCATTCAGCAGCGTTCAACAAGCTCCGTTTTAGAACATGTTGCATGGGTGGTTTTCGCAACATCCTCTTTGTGTTCTTTAACCTTCGATTACCTTCTTCAACCCATTTCGCCTATGCAAGTTGTGTCGCAATCCCCACATTGTACTTCGTAGATGATCCCGCTCTAATCTTCGGCGGTGTTTCTGTATACCTTGTCCTTAGGACATGTGTTCACAAAGCCCAAAGACCGCACACTTGCGGATGATTAGAGCAGGGTACTCTACAGTGTACGTTGTGGGGTTCACAACACCACTTACATCGGCGAATTGGGCAGGAAAATGCCAAAGACGTTCAAAGAACACAAAGTGGGAATGTTGCTAAGCCACCATGGAGCGCATTTTAAGACATCTTGTTGAATACTGCTAGACGACAGGTTATAGCTTCGACCTTAACAATGCGACGATGCTGGCTCAGGAACGAAGGTGGAGGAAAACTATTGGAATTATGGTTCATGCGTCATGAAGCATCTGCTTGAAACAACAACCACAGACCGTACCGAACGTGTACGTGGACGTATGTGGCTAGTGCACTGGTCGACCTCCGCTCACTTGTTGCCAGCGTATACCGAGACTGCCACCTGCATAGGTGGCAAAGCTTCTATGGGATTTTATGGTGCAGTTGTGGTACAAAACCATTATTTTGCATTAAGGCAAATGGGCCGTATTATATTGGACAGTACGGGCAGACCATTCTTTAGTATCTTAACGTAGGAGGTACTTAAGAAGACCTTCTTTGAAGGAAATTGTTTTATTCTGGTCACGGAACAGTGTTCTCATTCAAACAAAGTGACGGAGTGCTTTGTTTTATCTGTGGTAACGAAAGCACTTCGTAAGAAGACTCCTTTTTAGAGAAATCGTTTAATTCGGATCGCGGAAAAGTGCTCGGCACCGCTATACCTTCAGCTTTGTCCGTGTTTAGGGGCCAGATTTTTTGCAGTGTACCTGAAAGCATCAAGTCTGCCAGAACGAGACCCTCGCTATGAATGAAGGAAAGAAGTGTTATTTTCAAGGGCTCGTTTTCTTTGTTATACACAATATTAATGAGCACTAACAGACAATGATGCCAAGGAAAGTATAGGGGATGTTTTACTAGTAAATGTAAGGTAAATGTGAAGAGCTATCTTTTCGTCCACTTTTATTTCTGCTCCACCGACGCAATTACAACGGCGACGGCCGCCAGTGGCTACTAGTAATACCCCGCAGTCTGCGTTTTGACATATGCGAGTCGTTCCACTCTGATCCGCAGTGTGCACACCCTGGGGTATCGAAAACCTACCACCCGCATTCGCCAACGTTACTTTTGGCGAGGGATGTACCGCTACGTGGAGAAGTTCGTTCGCTCCTGCATCGATTGCCAGCGCCGCAAACTTCAACGCACCTGTCGCCAGCAGGTCTGCAACCTCTACCTTGCCCTGACCGACCGTTTGGGCGCGTTGGCATCGATTTATATGGGCCACTTCCCCTGACGTCCGCTGGTAACCGCTGGGCCATCTTCGCTGTAGACCACCTCACGCGATACGCTGAAACTGCTGCCCTCCCTGCGGCTACAGCGAGCGATGTGGACTCCTTCCTGCTCCACCGATTCATGCTGCGTCACGGTCCACCCCAGGAGCTGCTCAGTGATCGAGGCCGTGTCTTCTTGTCGGAAGTCGTCGAAGCCATTCTCAAAGAGTGCAACGTTGTTCACCGCAAAACTACTGCTTACCACCCGCAGACGAATGGCCTCACCGAACGCTTCAACCGCACGCTAGGCGACATGCTCTCGATGTACGTCGCCGCCGACCACACGAATTGGGATGTCATTCTGCCCTTCGTCACGTACGCCTACAATACCGCTCCTCAGAGCACTACTGGTTTCTCACCATTTTTCTTCTTGTATGGCAGGCACCCGTCGCACACCATTGACACAATCCTTCCCTACAAGCCGGATCGATCTGAATGTGCGCCTATTTCTGCCACAGCCAGACTTGCTGAGGAGTGTCGCGAGCTCTCCAAGACCTTTACTACGAATAGCCAAGAACGGCAGAAAAGTATTCGCGGTGACACCACCAGTTCTGCGTCCACGTTCCTTCCTGGAGCGCTCGTATGGCTCTCGGTCCCTACCACTGCACCTGGCCTCTCTTCCAAACTACTGCCCAAATACGAAGGCCCCTACCGTGTCGTCGAACGCACATCCCCGGTGAACTACCTCATCGAACCCACCGACCCATCTTTGGACATGCGCCGTCGAGGGCGCGACATTGTCAACGTGGCGCGCCTGAAGCTCTACCATGACCCGCTCATAGTGACAAGTTGCTAGGTCGCCAGGCGGCTCCCTTCTCGTAGCCGGGGAAATTGTAGCGAAGCATTCCTATATACTCAGGAATGGGTCGTCCTGTCGAGCGCCTTCCAGTGGATCGTTCTCTTCTCTGAGAGCACGCCCCTCGTGCAGAGAGTCGGCCCCGCTTTGACTGTCGCTGCCGTGCGCCGTCGCTGAGTGCCCGTTAATAACGTCTTGACAATTTATATACATATATGTATATATATGTATATATATATATATACATATATATATATATATATATATATATATATATATATATATATATATATATATATATGTGTGTGTGTGTGTGTGTGTGTGTGTGTGTTAATGGAATAATATACACCACTCGGTTAACACAAAGCGCAAACAACTTCTCGTGTTGGATCATGACGCACAGCACCTCAATGAATCGGGGCGAACGCCGATGTGAATGTGGTTTTTCCTGCGCCCCGAAAACTTCATAGCCTGCGGAAGCAAACTTCTCACGGCTACATTAAACAGGTGCGTCCCAGATGCGTAGTTTACAAAGAAATAAATATTACAGTTTCGGCGATCTAAAACTCCTTAATGTGATTACATCGTCTTCTACCGTCCTCCGGCATTCCCCGAACCTTTGTACCGTCGCTATGTTTTCTGCACCGCAGACACAGTAGAAACGAGATGCCCCGTCGTACACTTGCATTTTCGTAGCTTGATCTGCAGTTATTTATTTTTAATTATTTGAGTACCTTCAGGGCCCGACGGCGTTACAGAAGAGAGTGGGTACAATATATACAAAATGAAGAGAACAACAAGAAAAAAAAACGCTGCTAAGAGTATACACTGCCTCCAACAGCAGCCTTAAAAGCAGTGACATTGGTCAGTTGGGCAATGGAGGTGAGCAGGTGGTTCCAATCAGTTGAGGTAATGGGAATAAAAGAACCGCGAACAAACTTGGTACGTGAAAATAAATGTGTACATTGTGCGGGTACACAGAAAGTACACATTCATCAGTCTCTACAGTAACCGCGACCTTTCGGCACAGGGCGATGCATTCAACACACTCCGCTATATAATCAAGAACCATTCTAGCATCTGTTTAATGCCGGCAAGGTCAGAGCGCGATCAAAACTGCGCATCGCGCTGTTCGTGTTTCTTTCAATCCCCGTACACTTCGCAATAGTGTTTTGGTTTTAACACTTAAAACACCGTAATTTAGCGTAGCTCTGTCACTTCTAAAAAATGCATGCTTCCCGGTTTTCCTTGGTCTTGGTAAAATTCGGCATTAATTTGTAAAATCCTTAGACCAAGCAAATTCAGTGTCAAAGCGGGAGCCGGCGGATGGAAACACACAAAGTGCAGAACGAGTAAATGATCTGGAGAAGGTGCCTGAAATCGATTTGCCGACGTTTCATGTGGGTTAGCTGTTGGCGTCGCAACGTCAACAGCTAAACCACATAACACGTCGGCTGGCCTGTCTCAGGCAACCTCTCCTAATCTTTAATCTATCTGCACATAGAGTAAGCAAAGCATACCCGTTTCCTATTTGAAGCCCTGGGGTTAGCATGAATTTCTAAGAGTGCGTAAGGGCAGGGAATTTAATTTCTTCATCGCTTTATATTACCGTATTTACTCGAATCTAGGCCGGCCCCGATTCTAAGACGACCCGCTAAATTCGCAAGGCAAGAAAAAAAAACTTAGTCATTGTACTCGAATCTATACTCCAATCTAAGCCGACCCCTCTTTCTCACACCGTTTTTTTCTAAAAAAAGAACATCGGCTTAGATTCGAATAAATACGGTATGACTCGCCTAGGCGTGGAGCGAACAAGAAGGTACTAATAATTCTGAATTGTCGAAACTCCGTCCACGTTTCAGGTCGCCATGATGCGTTCAACCTGACCGTTGTATCTGTACAGTGCACGCAGTTCAAAGTGCTTCATCATAGCTGCATTGCCTACGGCAAGTGAGCTCAATATTTCATCTGCTGTACTAAACCTGTTAACAGCAGGCAGCGTGGAATGTAGCGCCACGGTATTCGGGATATCACACTAAAAAAAACGGCGTCCCAGTAAACCATTCTTCCTACATCACGACAAATGAGTGGTTTTTAGCTCACGTACTGCAGTCTTCAACCTTCTAGTTCTGCCTATTGGTTTTTGTTTTTAATTTTCTACGCATACTTTCTAGCGGATGGACGTTTTTGTACATGTTTCCCCGCGAATTCCTCCTCCCCCCTCCCCATTTCACTTCCCGCTTGAATGCCAGTCACCGCAGTTTTGAGCTCAAATGGGGTTAGACCGGAACAGAGAAAGATCACTACCAGTTGGCCTTGTCCCATATCATCGCACCTAGCCAGATAACATCTTCACTTTCTTTTTTAGATGCGAAGCAGCTTTTGCGCTGGGCTTTGTCCGTAGTTCCATTGGTGACCGTCCGCATTCTAAAACCTACCATGGCCATCTGTAACATATTGAGCACGCGCTCGCGCCAAGGAGAAGTCATCTTTGCCTTGTGCTTCGACCGCTTTGATGAAGATACGTGCAGAGCTCTTTAGGGACCCGGGCTGCGATACTAGCTTGGCGTAACGCAGACAAAACCACGTGCTGGCACGCGCTAGCGCGTTCGGGCCTTTCTAAGGGCCTGGGTAAGACGCTGTGGCCTCTCCGCCTTACACTCTCTCAGCAATCATGTGAGGTTCGCGCGAAGGCGAACGAGAGTCTGGAGACGCGCGATGAACGAACGCGTTGTATCCCTGTCAGAACACTCTGGCACGCGCTGATGCGTTCGGGCCTGTGTAAGCGGCGTGGTAAGACGCTGTGGCCTCTCCCCCTTACACTCTCTCAGCAATCATGTGATGGCGTCGAGGAACGAGATTGTGCAGACGCGCGATGAACCCGCGTGGCGTGCTCCAACAAGAGTTCGGGACGAGTTACAGTAACAGCAACTACAGTGAATTCATGGTGTGCTCCACATGCTAGGACTCGTTAAAATTGGGCAAGGTGCCCGTGATGAAAGGAACATTAAGTCGACCCATGCGCTCCTTCGCTTCCCCACATGGTTCCCTTTAGAGAAAATTTTTTGCAGAGGCCCAAATTAGGGAGAGAAAGACTTTGTGGAAATGCTAGGCCAGGGAAGGACCTTCATCCCAAAATCTACAAGTTTATTTCAAGAATTACTCCTCCTCCCCCCTCCTCCCTCCCCCACCCCAAACTCAGTGGGCTACTCTAATCGTCATACGCGAGTGAGAGTGACGATGAACTGGCTCGAGTTTCTTTCGACACGCCGCTTTTTTCGCGGACCTAATTGTTTGGGAACTAGCCCATAACAGCTAAACAGCAAATTAAACGCATTGCGCACTAACCGTTGGGTTTATCCACGACTTTCTGCGTCTATCGGGGAGCAACCTTGATGTAGATATTTGCCAGTTGGCTCAAAATGTTCAGCGCCAAAAGTCTCATTGAAGGTTTGTTATATTGGCTTGTAACCTTTGATTGTATATTGCAGCTTGTGACACGCGTGCTCAGAATAAACATGATTTCTATTCCAGGTTTGCACATGATTGTGAATTAGCCCTATTCGCCGAATTTTTCTGTTTGCCACAGTCCCCCTGATTTTCCCGTGCGGCCCCCGCCATGTCGGCTACGTGTCACTCCCCCTCCCCCCTCAAAAGGTTCCCGACGCCTGCTCTGGATCTTAGTAGTGCTTCCCACGCTCGTAATTTGCTCCCGTCCAATTTACCTCAGCAGGCGCTGTATTCCAATAATGGCACTCCACCTAACTTTAACGCTGACATTACACACCTGACACTCTCAAAGAAATTTATTATTCCGTAACAAGTGCAACTATGCTACCCACACTGAGCCACATGCGACATCAGGATAGTGTGGCACAAAGTAAATCGTAGGGTTGTTTGTTGTCACCAAAGAGTGGTTAATTGATTTTCATATGAAGAAGAGCGAACAAGGTTTAATTGGCTGCGGCTCTGTAGTCGTATATCTCGTAACTAAATTTAATTTAGGTAGATGTTGAGAGAGGAAGATGGAGAGGAGACACTGCATTATTATTCTGCATCGCTACTTATAAAAACCGTTTTTGAAGAGACAACAAAAAACTGTTTTAGTCTTCTATATTGGTTTCACACAAAGTGTAAATGCATTTTTCTTCCTGAAGTCACCCGAAAGTGGTAATGAGTAGAAAACTATAAAGGGGAAGAATGTCTATGCGACTACAAATTACACTAGTACAATCGTACATCATGGATAAATAGGACTCTGAAGGTTGTCTAATTCGATAGCTGAAAAAATACACAGGTGGAAGGAACACCGAAACAGGACATCCTCACTTAACTTCTGAGTGTGTCTACAATAGGCACTGGGATTAGCAAGACTACCATGTTATGTACTACCACATTACTCATGTAATAACTATCCTGCTTTGAAAATGCCAAAACAAAGACATTTATTCGAGTAATCTTATCAAAACGAGTGAACAACCTTGCTGTAGAATTCTGTTTCAGGCGAAGGCTGCAGTTATTGGTGACGGACCAGGGACTTGACCAACCAAATACTTGCTGCCAATTCGTTTATGCCCTCTTGTGTGCCACTAGCGATATCAAATATACGAAGATGGCTGCTAGAAAAACAGGACCTTCGCGCCAACACCAGATTTGGCGCTGGTGAATGCTGTTCTAGCTCCATGTATTCAATTATAGGTTTGTGAAATATAATAAATCAAACGGTTTGTTCAGCGCAGGTGATGTTGTGACGAATCGGACAATGATTTTCTGTATTAGGTTAGATGTATTGTCAAAAGCCTAAGTGAAAAAACTGTTTCTATGATACTTTAGGTCACTTCAGGTCATTGCGATACTACGACGTCATGGCACACTTCACTACGACGTCATTAATTACAGCATTACCGACTCGTTTTGGCGCCGGGCACTACATGAGGTCATCCATGTGTCGCTTCATAGGACATCGTGCGCGCGCCAGCGAAATTCTGGAATGTTATTTTGTCACTTGCCTTGCTTTTTTTCCTTATGTGGATGTATTTTCCTGGCTTTCGCGTTTTGTTTGAATCATCAGGACGATGATTTTATTGAAGGGGCATTGACACGCCTACTTCCCTTGCTTTTTTTTTCTTATTGTGAGCGTGCTTCAATGGCTAGAACTCTTACAAGATAAGATTGCGTGCTTGACACGAGTAGTTGAGCTTATGGGACTGGTGTGTACTTGCGGTAACGCTAAAATATATGATGCTAAATTTATAAAATGCGAGGCGTTTCATTCTTAGAATATTATCGATGACCGACGACCGTACTCGCCGCCATCATTGCAGTGCGAGTGTTCCTTGCACATGGTGTGAGTGTTCCTCTTGCTGGGCAATGTTCACGAAAAAATACAGTTTTGGTAGCTTGGTTGAGTCTTGAGTTTTCGTAGCCTCGTTCTTAAACGTCACAACCATGTGACCTGATATAAAGTACTACCACGACAGTGCTTTAGCTGGTCATTCTTTAGGGCAGAAGACATACGAGAACCTGTGTTACGCTGTAACATGGCCGGTATAAAACAGAATGTATTACGCTACGCGTGTTCCTGTTCAGTTTATCAATAGGCGCAGTGAAGTGGTGGTTTACCACGAGGAACAATGCAGTTAGTTCAGAGTACGTCACCGTGGCAAATAGTTGCATGTGACGTAATAGGTCCCTCCTCCATGAGCCCGCGGCGAAACCAGTATCTGGTTGTGGTGACTGACCATTTCACGAAATGGGTCCAGCTGTTTCCTTTACACAAGCTGACTTCGCAGAAAGTGTGGGACTGTTTTTTCGGAACCTTCACGATGTTCGGATTCCCTGCCCAGCTGATCAGGAATTGCGCGACGTACTTCACCAGCAAGGTCTTCACAGATTTCCATGACGCCCTAGGAATCCGCGAAAAGCGCACATCTCTGTATCATCCACAAGCTAACATCAGCGAAACGGTAAACGGAATCTTTAAATATATGCTTGTCGCGCATACTGAGCGTCACAAAAATTGGGATCTGAAACTGGCAGAACTAAAACGACAGTGAACTGCTTAACAAGCTTCATTTCTGCTCCACTTAACCTGGGCAAGCAATTGCAGTTTCCATAAGAGATACATTTGCATCAGCGAACGCTACTCGAAAATCTTACGCAAAGTTTGCAGGTGACGTGAAGCAGAGTTGACCGACGTCCTAGAACAGGAACCTCAACGTATCACGTGTAGAATAGGCGGAATAATACGACAAGGGTCGCTGCAATATAACCTTCCACGTTGGAGACACCCGCTCAGCGATGGCTGAGCGGGAGCCTCCAGGGGCAACCTCTGCGCTGCGTGGGGGAGACGTTCCTTCTGCCGTGAAGGGTAGACGCATCCACCCCGCTGGCCGATTGCTGCTCTCTGAGACCATGGATTATGCCTTGCGGCCCCGTACATGTCCTTGGGCCGACCTTTCCGTATGAGCCTTATTTTTTTAAAAAATTGGTGCTTTTCGTTGGGATTTGAAGACTTCGTCGACCTAAGGGTGTCTTGCGAGGTGTATCTACGTCTTTGTGTAAATTCAGTATTAGTATACATATTGTGGGATTAGCAGGTACGTCGACTACACTGGTGTATAAGCACTACCTTACAGTTCGACGTAAAGTCGGCACTTACGTTACACTACAGACGAAAATTTTATCGAAACGAAGGCTAACTAGCGTTCCTTGTCGCATTCGGGCAGGGACTAGCAAAAGAAATACTACAGCTTGATGAATCATAAGAGTATATATGTAGTGTTTAGTACGTTACTATGAAGAGGGTAGAAACAGTGCCACCACAATTGACATTAGAGAAGCCCTTATCCCACAATTGATGTTAGCGAGCGGTTGATGTAATATGTTTGTGTATATTCTGCACCACTTGGGATAATTGCAGCGCCTTTGTTAGCGCTTGCCTACAACATTAAAATCGCCAACTGTAACAGGCAGCACTCCTTCCTCTTCTTCCACTCCACTCCCATATAGTGTCGTATAAGATTTCTAATGTCTATCGTCGGCATTCCAGGGTTGACGTAGACTGTGAATCACGTTTAGCATGTAGCGAGAGACGATAGAGACGACGTGAAGGCGGCCAACGTGGTCGTGCCGTTGTCTCGCCACTTTATTACGGGGCTAAGCGGAGCGCCGGCGACTGCAGGCGTCCAGACAGCCAGAAGCGTGAGCTCCGTAATAAAGTGGAGGAGCCGGTAATGTGCCGCCGCCTGCACCTTTGCAGGCACCCCCGACACGCCACCTGTGTCGCCCGCTCACCCGGTTGACGTTCGCACCACTGCCAACGCCAACGTAGGTCTAAAGCTACGGGCGTGGCCGTAGTACGCCTACGCAACGCTCTATCTTTCAGACTCCAGTTCCCCAATGCGCGCAAGAACCGCCGGCAACACAGCAGCCTGTGTCTGTTCAAGTTTCGTGGTGCTGCTCTGTGGGATCGCTCGGCCCTGTGCCGATTTCCGCGTTTCCGCTTTCGCTCGCTAGCGCCAACAGCGTAGCTTCGTCGCGATCATTGGGTGTTAGCACAGCTCTGCCTTGCAAAGCAGTAGCGGTTAATTGACTCCTTTATCATTGCTGCGGAAGGGGCATGGCGCACTCGGCAACATTTTCAAGCTCCAGTGGGAAGCAAATGCGACCATGGACTCTACAAACAAAGATCCGAATGTCCAGCAATTTAACTTCTACTATAGACTTGAGGAACCTGATGCTGATCAGGGCAGAAACTGTATTGCCCCGCCCATTCGTGAACTACAAATAACTACGTATGTTTTAATGAAATAAACCAATGTAGATTTCACAAATTTGAACGCTGTGTTTTATCTCGGTGAAAAACCACCTGGTGAAAGGAACAACACCATCGTGAACAGCACAATCCAGAAGGACACTTGCAGCTTCGTAAGGCCAAACATTATTAGAGCGAATGTTTCGTTTTATTTATTGAGAAGACGCGCGTACAATTTGATTCATATATCAGATCAGGCAAACTAAAGTATCCGTTTTATACGCTGCATGTCTGCTACGAATATAAGGCAGTTCTCAAAACGTGCGTGAACTTACGCTTCTGGCATGTAGTGGCAATCTATCGCGCTCGAATTACCAGCGTGCTGCGCAAACAGAGAAATAGAGATAGACAGGACATACCACAGTCATCTTGGAATACTAACATTTAGCTGGAAACGCTTGTATATATTTTTTTACAATAAGGATTCTTACTCAAGATATTATATCCTGCTGCCTTTGCTGAAGTGGTCAATCATTCAGCTATGCACAATATTGAACATAAAATGTGTTCAGCCTACAATAAATAAAGAGGCCCGTTTTATTTTACCGTGAATTTCAGCCTCGTCTTTGTTACCTTCAAACAATCGTGCAACCACGTGGCAACAACTGCCTGTACTTTGTGGGATTTTTCCGCTGATATGCGCAAGGGTACCTCATTGGAAAAGCTAATATCATAAGCGCATGTATAATATAACGACAAAACTACCTAAAACATAGTGATGCACATCATTTATTAGCCTTGCCAGAAGAAAATCGTGCAATCTAATAGCAAAGCAGCGGGTTGGACGCAACAGACTCCTCATGTTGCTCGATTTCGTGCATTGCCTTAGCGTTCAGCCCATGCCTCCTCCAATTAAGGTGTCCATCATAGTTGGATCGATTCTAGCTTCTTCAATGGCAGCACTTGCAGGCACTGATCTTCCTTGTTCGAAAGGTCCCGCAGCCTGAGTAACCATGACTCCTGTGAAGAAACAAGGTAAATAAAAAGCCTAAATACTTTAAATACAAGCAAAGTTAAGTCTAAGTGGTAAATCAAGGGTAGTCTCATCTTGGAAAATCAGTCAATAAGTTCGTGGTATTAACTACTTTTATATATTGATTATGTTGCACCGTTTTCAGTATTTATAAAAAAATAGCATCGATTCCTAACGAAAAATAATTAGGCCCCCGTAAGTGTCACAATGTGAGGCTTCATGTTGGATATCTTCTCTTTATAAAACGTAAGCGTTCACACATCGATGACCTTGCGGCATAATATTGGGGCGTTTTTAACAGTTCTTTTCTCACCTAAAAATAAACGATGGAATGTACTCCCCCTGGCGTTTCATACAAGATTTCGCAGTTTTGGATTTCCAATCTCAGAAGAAAGGCACGATTGCGTTGTCACGATGGAGCCGCCGGAATAAGAGTATTTACCTTGCCGCATGCAACATTCTCCGCCATGTTTGAATGGCGTCTCGCTATTGAACATTACTTGTATCCAAAAGAACAACGTTTAAGAGTTATTCGTAAAAGTTAGTTGAGTTAAATCGGCTTCATCCTTGAAATATTTGCAAGTCCTTCATGGCTTTCTGATTGTAAACAATTCTACCTGTGGTAGGCTATAAATTGTTTGAACTCACCGTAAGCGAACACAAGAGAGACCAGAATAAATGCTGCCGCACGTCCTGCCATGGCACCCATGAAAATGTGCGCTGATGTTCCTGTTCTATTATTGGAAAAGAAACCAGAATCAGGCATAAAAGTAATCTTATGTAGATTCTTTCACACGCTTTGGAACAAGATACCCTATTTTTCGTGATGAGACAACCGAAATTCCATCTCCGAATCAAATGTGAGTGCCCCTACATCAGAATGTGCTGATGAAAATAACTAATCATTGTGCGCTAACTATTGGCCGATATACGCAATCGCATGGTTCTAGTCGTGCTTTCGATTATGGCTGATATTTTGCCAATTTGACAGGTATGACGGAGCCTTTCAAAATTCTCGGCACCGCGGGTACTCACATCCATGGATCTTTTACCCTGTGGCACCACAATATATTTTATTGAGCTATAGTGGACAGACAGTCGTTAAATGTTCTCGAGCTCTAAAGGGAACCGATGCAACATATTGTTCTTTCTAATATTGCGAAATCTCAACACATACAGGACAGCAGCTTAAACTACTTAAGTGGTCTACAGCTGCCGTTGTGCCAGCTACGGGAACCACGACGCAATGCATCCATAACTTAGAAAGCTGGAACCATGACGCAACGCGTCAATAATTTAGAAAAGTGCCATCGTATCACTCTGTTTCATGTCTTTAGGAATAATATCTAGAGATTTACAACCTACTTGCATTTGTCACATATTGACAGAAATGTGTTATTGAATATATACGTTCCTCCGCGCAGTACTTCGATCATTGGGCTGCAATATACGACACTGAAGCTGAAGCTTGTAACCTCTCTGTCGTCGTTGTGGGGAACACAGTGTAAGATTGCAAATATATTCTTTATTCACTGACTGGAAACATCCTTATGTCTGGAGAATATAAGGGCTTAAACAAAGATAGCGACAATATTCAACCATAATTAGTCTTAATTCCCAGGAGCAGCGACTACGTGCAAACTTGCCGTCTGCGCTAAAAGAAAATAGAGAGGAATGACCTTACTGGAGAGAGTGAGTTGATCGGGTACTTACGAACTCTTCCGTTGGTTTGGACAGTGAAAATAAGTTGCCAATTCCATCCTATATATACACGAGTTCTGTTATTCTCACAAAGGAAATGGTAATCGTGCGGAAATGTCCACAGCACAACTAATGCCACAAATCACAATACAAGTATGTAAATATGATCAACGCCTGGTACGAAGATAGGCAGGAAACCACGCATACTTTGGCTGCCATGGCGAATGCTGAGTCTGTGACCAACGTCTCTTGCATATTAGTAAATATTTTCCTTTGCGAAACATTGCTAAACCAGAAAAGACGTGTAATGGCGATGATGCAGGATTTCCTGTCACGTTATTTACGAACGAATGCGTCGATTTCGGTCAAAATTGACAGGAATAATGTACAGTGAGATTAAGCGTTCGCGTTACGAAGTTTTACTATTGGGCATCAGAAACATGGCGACAGGCTAAGTTACCCCAACATCCTATGGATAGAGGTTGTGGCGGAAAACCTTGTTGCTCTCTTATCGAAATGCTAAGTGGTAGAAACAAGTCCTTTTGTCCTCACGCAAAAACTGCCCAAATTGCGAGCTCCGGAAACAACAGCATTATTTAAACGAACATGTATGTGAACAGGCATCAGCGTGCGCATGATTCTCCATTAGGGGAGGGGGGGAGTTAAGCTTTAGCGCAGCGCTCCCTTGACCCCCGCCCCTTTGACTGAATTCAAGAAAAGCTTCCCAATGAATGCAAAAATGAAGATGAACGAACGACATGCTTCTCAAAGTTGTTTAACGTTCTTTCAAAGATCTTCATTTTTGCATCCATTGGGAAGCATTCATATAAATATATATATTTGGAACATTTCTGCGTCTAAAGAGGTGCCGTATGCATCCTGCACCTGCGATATTTTCATGGAAACGGAGGCATGTCTTCGTTTCCAGGGTGCGTAGGTGTCGAAACGTCTATGTCATTTGGGTATAAATTGTTTTGTTAAATCGGTGTAGAACTTTTACCATCGTGCACTCACCCGCCTTTTGGAACATTTTGAAGTCGAAAGAGATGGATGCATCCTACACCTGTGATTTTCTCATGGAACAGAGCGATGTCTTCGTTCTCAGCCCGCGCGGCACATGGTTATCTCATCGTGTCTCATCAACGCCGGGAAGGCGTTGATGGACGGCGACACACGACGAACGAGTATCTCTCTCCGGGCAATGTTTGTTTCACGGGAAAGCAGATCCTGCACCTATTTTTTGAACGTAAATGGAGCTTTCGTACACAGCATGCAAGACCTCAACAGTGCAGCCTTTCAACGAAGACTCCGTGGGTGCCGCCTAATCCCCTCCGTGATGTTATAAATATCCGTGACCCACTTAAAACTACACTGCCGACACAGTGACGTCAACCATTGCATGCCCGCATCTGGTTGCTAGCGCCGCCATGTTGAATTCGGGCAGTGCTGAGTTAACGACCAGTGCCTCTCTTTTTCGTTTATTTCACTGTCTTTTTCTGTGGCGCTCATCTGAGCAGCCGCAACTAATTGCTGAGGCCACGAACCACCTAGGGAACTTAGTGCGGTGCCGTGTGTTATCGGCGCATCTTTTCTGCAAAGGGTCCTCAGAGCGACGAAATGGGCCTAGTGTGAAGTACTGTACGTTTTGCCCGTACGTGAGGGGTATTAAGTGAAAAGACGAAGAAGTCGGTATCGAAAACGACTCCGCGCTGTTCGCACCAAGGGCAAGGGAACGAAACGTCTCTGGCCAGCTGTGAAAGACGACCACCCGATTTTACAGCGAAAGCTGTTATGAGATCAAAACAATGGCCTTTTTGCGCTGTAGTTGTCCGCTGCCATCCACGGTGTGCGTTAGCGCTATCGCGCGAAATAAAAAAAAATGAAATAAAAAATATACAGGGTGGAACGGGTTCGAACTTGGCCATTCTGCGTGGGAGCGTCAGAGCCATGCCATTTCACCTCAAAGCCATACCGGTGCTTGAAACGGCTTTGCAAAGAGACACTATGCGAACTTCATCTCGGGAAAGAACCACATTAACATATTAACAACCAGGCGTCCCACAACGCGAATTCTGTACCCAGGCGTCACACAATCTGAATTCCGCAACTTGTGGGTTGTTGAACGCTTCCAACCCATTACAAAGGGCTCTGCCATAATTCTTTATCGTCATCAGGCCGAACATGAAGAAAGTGCACATACTGCCATTCAGGTGTTTAGCGGGTATCGTGGTTCTCCGCAGAATGACGAAAAATGGCCTAGTGGCGGCTTCCCTGCTTACACAAAATTATGATGATTTATAGCGTAGTACGTTCCTCGCAATTGCACTAGTATTGGTTGCCAAGGGAGCCCATAAAGCCAGCATGGTCCATTTCCCCAGGATCTCAATAAAGTTATTTCCCTCTCTATCTCTTTCTCACGTTAACATATGTCATATAGCGTGGTGGGAGAGTGAAATAACGACCAGGGCGTCACACATTGCGAATAACGTAACTAGTGGATCGTTGAAAGCTTCCAACCTATTACAAAGGACTCAGCCGTAGTTCTTCATCGTCATCAGCCGTCGCATCAACGAAGTGCACATAACGCCTTAGAGATGGTACCTGACTTCTCCGATGAATGACGGATAATGGCGTAGTGGGTGCTTCCCAACTTCACAAAAGCAATGATTTGTGGCTTAGTAGGTATGTTGCTAGAGTACTTGTATCAGTAGCCTCAAGCGCGTCTATAACGCGCTCTAGAAATGCCACTCTTCCAGCTTTCGCTGTGAATGTGCTGCGCTTTCTGCGCAGACCTGGCGTTTTGTTATAAGCACAGGAGAGTTCGTGCCTGCATAATTCAGGCCATAGCGCATGCGCGTGACCCATGCAGAACACAAGGAAGACAAGAGTACAACAGCAGGCGGGGATTTCGAGGAGAAAGACGACTGTTCTCTGGAACTGTTTGGAGAATTGTTTTAGACATTTTCCTTCTCGGACACAGGTTCGCCCACACACTTAAAGTGTTACTATCCTGTTAGCAACAGCTGTTAATAACGAGAAGAGTAGTAAATGTCACTATTCTTGACGTTACAACCGCAATCTTTTTATAACGGTCTAATTCTCGAGCGACAACATCACAATATAACGTCGCGTAATTATGCACAGAATGTGACGGATGAGATGAACACACATACATAACGACAAGGCTACGAGACACGTATAGTTAGTGAGCGGTTCCAGGGGTATTTATAGACCTACCCCTGGGGAACGCAGCTGGCGCCGGTGAGCAGCAAGTCTTAAGTATGAATAATTGAACTTTTGTATCTATATTTATATAGCGTACAACCTGATTAGTTGTGCGAGGCGACGTAGCGTAGGACTGTTATTAAGCATGTTTAACATTAGGTTAAGTCTATGTTGCGTCATACTGCACAACGAGGCCCAGTAAAAGTATGTCAAAGAAGAAAAACTGAATGCAGTTACTATATGCTAAAGGCACCAAGTACTACATTGCTACCGAAAGGTACCAATTATGTGCAGAATGTTGAACCCTTTTGGGTCTTGTTACTTCTTACATTTTGCGACGTAATAGTCTGCTCCCTGACCTGCATTGTCACGAGCTTCCTTAATTATCTATTCTGTAAATACTGCCAGTCCTGTATACCTTTTCGATTGAAATAATTATTTCTTCATTATATCAGAGCTATCAACTCCCCCCCCCCCCTCCCAGAGGTCCCAAACGGTAGGGGAAACCAACCAGCCTTTTGTTTTGGAGAAGCGCTGCTGTAAAATAATCTCACAGCAGGATTCCTGTTGGTGTTCGGGCATGTCAATAGTAACACCTACATCGAGCCAACGTAGTTCCAACTGGGCCAGTGCAAGTGCAAGAATGTGCTGAAAAACAAATACACACCGCTGCTACAAATGCTCATTTCCATAAATGAGTATTCAGAGGGAACGCGGACTATGACCGCACAAATATGCTCCCTGCCCCCCTGCCCCCGCCCCCCGCCCCGCTCTTGTAATATCTTATTCCTAAAATTACATCCAATTATAGCCCTTTTTGTAAGTTTGTTCGCATTTACCTTGCGTATGAAAACACGCACAGCACTTGCCCTTCCTTTCAATACCTTTTGCTCCTCCACTTTCAGAATAGCGGAAAAGATGCTTACACATTGTGGTCGCTTAGTTGTAAGAAACGAAATTGTGGTTTTCCGCTTGATACAGTTGCTGTTTTCTTTGTTCGATTGCAATAAAAAGTGATACTTCGAGATGACTCCAGTTACGAACTTCACACCAGGTAGTCATGACATTTTCATTCGTAGTAAACAGGTGCAAACAAAATGTACCGGTATGCAAGAGGTAGTAAACGTTGCAACGTTTAAATATCTGCTAAGGTAGGTAGTAAACAGGCAGCAAGAAGTTAGTCATGGTCCAAGAAGGGTAGTAGCAGCTGCTGTTACTACCTATTTGCTTGCAATACTAGCTTTTTTCTAACTTTTCATGCGTACACAGATCAAAGATGAAGTGGTTCTGCGGTACCCTTACGTCGTGTCGCGACATCTCTGTAGAGCTAATCTCGAAGTCAACAGCCATCGTCAGGTGGGTTTTATTATATCTTTTATTCTTTCGTGTAAGAATAATTATTCACAGAACACGAAATTTCTTCAACCACTGATCGATTTTTAATGCGCTCCTAATACGCGCACGACGAGACGTCCATTGTATTGGGAGCCTTTGCGAACGCGGCCCGACGCTGTCCTCTGCTATACACCTCGGATGATCCCTGCAAAAAGAGCACACACAACTCGTAAGAAGTATGCGGCCCACTCAACGCATTAGTAATTCTGGCTTCAGGAAGCGGAACGAGTCGGGAAAGTGTGCCAAGCTTCGCCAGCGTCTTCAAAGGATCCGTATGCGGTAGCCATGTGAAAATCCTTGGTCGGTCTCCGCGAAACACTGCGTGGGCCGCATATTATCTGGGAAAGGAAGAGTGGTCGGTTAAGTACAGTGCCATAAAACATAATGTCTGACAATGCAGAATACTGGGAAATGCGCAGATAAGCTATACGTATGGCATGATTCCTAAGCGTATGCCGAGCATCATCGGCAGACGCAGTGGCAAGAACACGGCAAGCGCTCGTAGCGAAACCCTTGCGGCTGTTCGTTGCTACTAAACCACGCTCTCCGTAGTTGCATTCATTGTACGTTAGATGAGAATCACGCAGGAGCATGAGACAACTTACACGATGGAACATTATGGACAAAGACAAAAACATGCATGTGCTTACTTGATTACCGTTGTGAACGGCGTGACTGTGAGGAGAGAACACAGCAGGCTATAAAACATTTAAATACGCAGATTCAGCGCTGTCTTTGTCAACTAGGTACGATAGGCGAATGCGTAAACTTCGTAGATATAACGGTTAGGCGCATTAGCACAAACACTGGGCGATATACGTGGTAGTCGGTGGCATTCTTGCACGGCTGCATATGGGTGCAGCCAAAAAACTGCATAAGGCCGCTTATCTCTGGTAAGCTAAGGCGAAGAATTCTGGGGTATTGAGTGCCTTTGCAGGGCTTCCTTTTTTTCCTTCTCCACGTTCTTCCTTTTTTATGCTTCAAGTTGCCTTTGCGGCACCACATGTCATTCTTAAGTGGAGTACCCAAGAACCAAAGCCTGTGGCCTTGTTCGCCCCTGCGCTTTCTCTAAGATCGTGTGCCAACAAGCAAATATTTATTTATTTATTTATTTATTTATTATTATTTATTTATTTATTTATACTGTTAGCCGAAGGCCGATACATGGTGGAGTAATGAATTACATTTGAGAGTTCGTTGATGACACATGCACTACACAGTGAAATCAGGACAAACAACACATCTGGAAGTTTTAAGCAAACCTACATCATACAGACCATACAGATCGTAGTTCAAACAAAGACAAATCTAACCACAAGTAGAAATTTCGTCTGTGTCATAAGCACGTCGTTATTCGCAAGGGCCTCCTCAGCTAGCATATGCTTCATAATTCTGGTGGCACGGCGAGAGCAATAATTTGAGCTAATCTAGAATTGGCCATCTGCTTCAGAGTAAGCGTAGATGCGCTCATAGTTGTGAACATCGAACACTTCATAAATTACCCGCTTTGCCGCCAGAATCAGTTTAATTACGAGCACACATTTACCGTATTTACCGGGTCTGTCCGATAAGTAGTGTCAGTGAGTTGATTAAAAAAGATGTATTGATCCCTCAGTACACACAAATAAAGTTTTCAATATAGGCTTCCTCCTGCGATGACACATTGCCTCGAGTGAGATTTACAGGCATCGAAGGCGTTGCGGTAGGCTTCCTCCGGAATATTTTTAAGGCCCTGGTGGCAAGCATGTGACTTCGTGAACTGTCCCGAAATGAAGTCATTGCATAGTAGTTATCAAAAAAAAAAGTCTGGAGGAGTTATGTCACGACAGTAGGGCAGCTGGGGAACCCCTGGCACAAAGCGGGTCATGACGATGACGATGTCGTTTGACTGGCGCGTTGTCGTCGGTGATGGTCGTTGAAGGCCGTCCAGGTCGAGGGTCATCGTCGACCTGTTTACGACCTTCTGAAAAGGCCTTATGCCACCGGTACGCTTGACGTTATGACTACCAATGATCACAAGGTCTTTTTCATAGGAAATGTTTACACTCCGGGACATGCCGAGTTTCACACAAACTTGATGGCAATCCTTTGATCCAACGAGAGCTGCATTGTGGCTTGCACGGAAATGAAATCGAGGTTCACGGACAAGTCTCTGCTTACTCTCCAGATAGGAGCAAACGACAGTGCTACAGCGCGTGCGTCAGCTAACCTTACCCTCCACCATATCAGCCGGTCCAAGTGTGTTGTGAGGTATGCACGTTTTTCAATATATTCGCTGCCATTACTTTTTGGACAAACCCTGTAATTTTCGTTCACATTGTCGAAGTTAATGAAATAGTAAATCAACACGAGTAACCACTATTGTGGTGATGGTTTCTGGTGGGAGGATTTCAATAACGTGTACAGAGTATAGAACGTTGTAGTTATGTAACGTTTTTCAAAATATTCCTGCGCGCAGTAGGAAACCTGATCACATTAACTAACTTGAAACGAATAGCAGCCACCCTTTATAGTTACGTGCCGACGACGCAGAGATGCAGAGCCGGCGATGGCCTTATCATCCAAGCCGCAAGATCAGTGAAATATTGCATACACCTCATAGAACGCACGCAGAAATGAGCAGTACGGATGTACAGTGAAACCCTACTATAGGGTACTGGTATAAATCGAATTGTCCTTTAACTAATTTGGAAACACGACGATGCTTTAACCTCTAGCATAGGAAAGAATACAGCTGCATCAAGCAAAAACAACCGGGACAGGAAACAGTTGGTACACCGAACATCGGGCTCTGTGAAACGCCCCAAGAAGTTGGCCTTCTCTCACGAGAGATTCGCTTTTTATAACGGAAGCGGTCTTTCCCGCACGCATTTGGGAGAACCAGTGGACAGATTAGGAGGGCGCTGCACGGAGCGAGTAGAAACTGCCGCTTGCCATCAGATGCTTTCTCCATGAACCCGCTGCTGCATGTATCACCCCAACCTCACCCCGCCTCAAACCACGGGGCAATAAAAACTGCAAAAATATGCCCCGCCTATGCCCTCGATGCCGAATTCCCTGCATTATCGTAAAGCGACGCCGTGAAGCCAGTATTTTATGTCGCTGATAAAGTTCTATAAAGCCTCTAAGAACCCGCATATAAATCGATATATGCGGGTTCGACTTTATACTTACAGTCCTCGGACAGCAGCGTGAAGAGTATGCCGAACAGTGTGAGGCTGATCAGCAAGAGCAGGGTGCTCATCGCGATCACGATGAAGTGTTTTTGGGTCTTGTCGATTACGATTTCAAGAAAAAAAAAGACTGTACGGCAGTATGGCAGTAAAAGGCAGTATGGCAGTAGTATCGCAAAAGGCAGCAACCATTGCAATAGGCATAGGCGTGCGCACAGGGGGGCAGAGATGGGCGGCCGCCCCCCCCCTAATCACCTTAAAAGGGGGGGCGCGAAATCTGCCCCATAGATTAACTTAGTAGTGTGGGGGGGGGCTGCGATGAACCTTCGCCCCCCCCTGATGGGGAACCCTGCGCACGCCTATGGCGATAGGTTGCTTATCAAGCTCCCAAGAGCGACAGCCTGGAATTTGCAATAGCTGTACTTCTGTTCTGAGTAAGTCCAAACAACAAACAACAAAGCAGACAACCAACAACAAGCAGACAACAAACAACAAAGCAGCAGGGCGGTTTTACCTCCTCCCCAAAATTCACAAAGTACCATCCACCGAATTATACACTGCCAATATTCCAGGGCGCCCAATAGTATCAAATAACACACCCCAACCGAGAGCCTCTCCGAATTCCTTAACCACTTTCTCGGGGACATTCCGAAGACATTCCCGTCATTTGTACAGGACACCCCACACCTACTGCGAATAATAGAAGAGATTAATAGCAAAGGCACACTCCCACAAAACGCCATCCTCGTCACACTAGACGTTACCGCTTTATACACGAATATCCCGATCCCAGAGGGCCTAACCTCAATAAAGCAAACTTTAAATCAACATAATGTACAGCATTCTACTGAAGT